>NC_057809.1:520635004-520923629 GCF_018294505.1 Triticum aestivum | reverse complement strand
CCCCAAAAAAAAAATCAGGTTACGAGGTGAAGTTATGGAGACGATGATTCGCCTGCAGAATATGTATGCATTGGTACATTTTACTGCAAGTGCAACTCTACTGCGTGACTAATGTTTGTTTGGCTACATTCGTGTAAGTAATGTTGTACCTTAGGTGCCATAGAAACTGATTGAGCAGGCTGATGCGTAGGAAGTGGTTGAAGATTCATTTCGTCTTCAGATTTAAGCTTCTCGCTAGTGGGCGGATCACTCATGAGTGATGAGTTAGCTATATCCAGCAAGCTACAATCCTGTTGAACGCCACAATGGTTACTGACACCACTGTCATTAATGCTCATCATGCTTATTCCTTCCTCACAGTTCGGCTCAGCAGCTGCAGAAGGGGCATCAAAATCAAAGGACCAGATTCTTGCCAGCTCTTCTGATGATGGGCACCCCGAGTAGCAGTTTATGGTCTGCCTTAGATGCACGGCAGCCATGGATGTTGCGGCATGCCCGCTCCAATCACAGTTTTGGCAAAGTGAGGTGTTCTCTTCAAGACACCGGACTGCTGCAGGCTGTGAAGCACAACGATCACACAGAAGGGTCCTCATATGTCGCTGGGAAAGGGTGTTAGCCGAATGCACATTACGGTCGCACGATAAGCATAAGGATGCGGCATCCGATCGGCAATAAATTGTTGGCCTTTGCTCCCCGCAAAAATCACAAAGAGCACCCATGATCAAGGGGGCTCTTCCTCCAGCTGTTTAGTGCCACTGCCACCACAACAGGCACTGTCGCGAGCTTTCTTAGTTCAATCCAGTGAAGGGTCCTACATGACATTGGAATGCAGATACAAGAGATCGTTATCACCGAAGGAAGCTTATTTGACCAATTTTGTGCAGATATATACAAATGTGATTCTAGAAGGAACAAGTTAGGAACTAATCCACCCACTTGCAGCAACGTGTACGTATACAATTTACAGGAAAAGAAGGCATGTTTTATGCCGCCCATAGTACTTTTGAGACAGACCATGCAAAGTGGCACCATATTAATAACGAAACAAGAATGATCCATCTTATTCATATCTTGACATCAACTAGTAACAACAGAGATCTAGGATAATATTCAACTGCGTCCATATATTTAGCTAATAGAGCATTTCCATTTAAAGAAACTTAGTTGGTTTTGACAGAGTCCACCTGGAATTGCCGGCCAGGGCATAAAGAATTCGAGGTTAAAAAAAGAATTCGAGTTTGAAAAGCAAAAGTACAGCTGACTGGTCTTGGGAACTTCTTGATGTACACTACAATTTTATTTATTACTCCTTCTGATGCATAGCAATATATTCTCCGTAAAGCATAAGGCCGCGCTTCGATGCAGTGTATTGCAATATGAAGATGTCAAATTTACAGGTGTATTATACCGGTCACGACTGATTTCCGGCCGGAAACAAAACCGACGGAGGCCTGTATTTTTTACCGGTGTATTCTAAAGAAACACGCTAATCCAAACAGGGCCTAAGAAGAAACAATGAAAAACAACTTAAATTGGAGTCAACACATGAAACTACATTCGCTCCGAAAATCAGACAAGTATTTTATAACACCAAAAAGGTAGAGAAGTATCAACCTGGAGGCACCAAGCAAAAGCATTGTTTTGAGGAAGCAGGAGCATGATCTAGGCAAGCATAGCTGAGAAGCAAAAGGGATGGAGGCGCACAGATGGAATTGTGGAAGGCTACCGACCCCAACCCCGGGTGCAAATGGCCGGATTAGTTGCCGGTCTTATCAGAAGGCGCCTATTTCTGCACATGAAACGGACACCTTTCCGTTCAGTTTGCTGCGTCACACTCACACATCGTTGCTGCCTTAGGGTACTAATCCGAGCCCGGGGCGGCACTAATCCCGCTTTTTATGCCAACTTGAGCCTAGAGAAAACCATGGGTGTGGATAAAGCCAAGGAACTTTCCCTGAGAATGAAAACGCTCGAATTTAAGCCGCGACAGGGATATCCTTTCAGCGCCTAACCATAGCCGCTGCCAAGAAGAGCAAAAAGAGAGCCGTAGCGGCCTATGGAGTATAGATGATGGGCGCTTTTCCACTACGCCGCCAGTAGGCAGGCGGCATGAAAAGTGAGGCGTGAAAAATCATACTAAATCCCATGCCGTAAGCAACTGAGATGAGAATTTACGCAACCGAATCTAACCACAGCTCGAACGTAGGCTCCACGCGACACGAGTTAAAACGTGAGCAGCCCGCGAAATAAAACATGAAAAAGACTTGAACCCGCTCGAACAGACGAGGAGGACACCGAGATCGAACGCTCGGATCATCGAGACCGAGCAGGCAGCCGCCGGTCAGTCTGGCAATCCCACCCAGATGCCGGGTCAATCGCCTGCAGCAGCAGCAGCTCGACCCACGGAACCCATCGCGCGGACGAACGGCTGCTGCCACGGAGTGGAGCTAAAAACCGACGAAACGACCAAAACCAATCGACGACGACGGGTGGAGGGCTTAGCAGGGGAGCTCACCGGACGGCCGCCTCGACGTGCGGAGGCGCCGCGCCCGACGGCGCGGATGGGCGAGAGGATCCTCGAAGCTTCGACGGGAACCCGGACTAAAAAATGACTTTTCTGGAGGAGGAGGGTGGGGGTGGAGAGAGAGATATAAGCGAAGGGAGGAGGTGGAATAGGTGGAGAGAACGCGCAGCGGCGGCAGAGGGAGAAGAAAGGAGAAGAATAGGTAAAGGGAGAAAAGGGCGACGGGGATGAGGGTGGCGGGGCCCTTTCCGGGCGCTCTTTTGCGCTTTTGGGGGCAGAACCGTCACCGGGGCGCTGGATAAGGGGGCGCTTGGCTCGGTGCCACGTGCGCGTCCTTTCGCCAAGTGGCGAGCCGGCTCGGTTTCCGCTTCTGCCCCTCGCCCGTGTGTGCTCGCTTTTGTTTTCTCTGCCGGCGCGGGCCCGCGGGGCGGCGCGGCGCGGTACGGACCGGCATGGCGGAGCGGCGGCGCCCATACGCGCCGGAACTGGTGTGTGTGGCAGCATGGTTTTTCTTCCAACATGATTGACTACTACAGTAGCATTTTTAGGTATAGTACTCCCTCCGGTCAATGTTTTAATATTTTTATATGATTTGGATGTATATATATATATGGACGCATATCGATGTGTTTGCTCATTCATTTTCGTCCGTGTAAAGTTCCTGTCTACATTCAAATATTTAAAACATCTTATATTTATGAACAGAGCGAGTATTATAAAGTAAGGGGACATTCTCTTGCTTTCCTCTCTCAGACCTTAGATGGTTCGGGCAAACTTTACCCAGGCTGCATTGTCGAGCCCGTGGACCCGTGTCCATTTTTCCTGTTGCTCCGGCGACCGGTGGCGGGGAGATGATTCCCGGTGCTTTCGTCTCGATTATTAGTTTATGTTACAGTATTTTAGTCATCGCAAGTGCGGCGCTTTGATGGATGGCGGTGTTTGCCATCTTTTTAAGGACATAAACAGAGACTTTTTGATTGTCATTGACAAGGTCAAGCCGGCTTTATAGTGAAGCTTCGATAATGACTCCTTGACGGCTCATTGTATGTAATTTTATTATTTTTGAGATGATTTATACGTCCTGTGAACTTTTATAGTAGGTCTGATTTTTTTTCTTTTTTAAAAAAAACATGACTGCGCACTGGTATAGCAGCAGTGTGTCGCTAAGCCGGTGCACCAGAGATTTAATAATGCGAGAAATTCAGAGAGTAAATCCTTTTTTGTTAGGGGTTCGGAGAGTAAATCCAGGAGGCGTCTTCTAATACTTGACCCTACGCGATCTCTTTCAAGCAGCAAAAAGTAAGTCACTGACTTTTACTACCAGTAGCACGCAACGCTTTCAGAGGCGAGAAAAACTTGGCGTCGCGCTACTGATGACTGCCTTGTTGTCGAACCGTGCGGAGTGACGGTTTCCAGTCTCCTCCTTATCCGAAATCTTGGAGCTCCAAAAGCCCAAAACCTGCTACTACCGTCGTTTAAGCTGTCCAGGGTCGAATTATTAGGTTGAAGATGACATGGAAGGTGCCATTCTACTGCGTTACTAGTACCTTGATTGTTTACTTACAATAATGCCCCCTAGGGCCTTATCATCTTATCCATGTACCCTGTGCCAGGAGGAATCAACACAGGCGGAAGCGGCGCCTTTTTCCTGGGTCCAAGCCGAAACAAGTGGATCATTACCGTCGCTCGTTATATGGTCCATCTTGTCGTGCTGCATGGATCGACACCTCGGTCCTTTTTCCCCGAAACATTTTTTCAAGCTAGGAGACGCCGAAAGATGCTGCCCGATCAGGACAAACCAGCGTCCAATGATACTACGACTGAACATCATATTTCACACCGTAGGCTTAAGTCGCACGCCTCAGTGCTATCCATTTTCGACGCTAATTGTTTGATAGGTGAGTTGTTATTTATTTTTCTTCTAATAGATAATTGCTCAAGTGTCTTGATATCAATGATGTCGGCTATAGGATCCACTTGCACGACATGCAACATTCTTTAAAAAAATGGTTAATTAACCGTGTGTCAGTAAACAAAAGTGTCAAAAGGTTGTCATTTTTTTCTTTAGAAATGGAGGAGGACCCCCGGCCTCTGCATCTGGACAATGCATGCAACCACTTTATTAATTATTCACACAAGACTTTAAAAGTCATACAACAATAAGGCTGAAGCCACCGTCTAGGCAACAAAACTGTCGCTACTCATATCCAATTGATAAAAGGATGCTGATAGTCTGGGCCTAGTACCAAACAAACCTCGAAGCCAAACCTAACATCTAAGACCCGAGGTCCCAACCAGGACGCCTGCCGGGTATGGGCACCTACCAGTCCGGCACCAGGATGCCTGCCGGGTATGAGGCCGTCGCAGCCACCTGCCACCAATCCATCTTCAGAGTTGTACTGCTGCATGCACCTTGCCTGGTCTAGCTGCCGCCGAAGCCACCACGACGCCAAACAACGTCATCCTCCTGCGCGTGTCCATCTCCGCGCATCGGGCGCCGAGTCTCCACTGCGCCACGCCGCCGAGATCCGTCATCATCAATGAGCAAGATGAAACACCGCTCCTCCTCTTGTCCCCTCCAACCAGCACTTGCTCCAAAACGATGCCCCCAGGAGGAAGAATGACACCGAAGGCGCCGTCATCGTCCGATCTAGTAGACCAGATCTAAGGTTTCCTCCGGAACTTCCCGATTAGCTTGACGTGACCTGCAACGACGATGCCTTGAGAAGGGAACGACGTCCGAGACGCCGCCATCGTCCGCCAAGACCGCGGTCAGGCGCAATTTTCACCGGAAGCCACGCCGTCCCGATCTCGCGGCTGGCTGGAACCGAGCAGAACCTCGCCATGAAGACGTACGTCGCCGTCGGTACTCCAGCGGAGATCCGGCAGCAGACCGCCGGGCACCCGCAGTATCCCAAACGGCCAGACGGGTCGGACGTGACGACCGAATCCGATCTAGAAACTCCGCCGGATCGCCAGCAGAGGCCTCCGGCGCCCCTCGCTGGCCCTTCCACGCAGCCGTCGGCCAGCCATGTACGGGCTGGATCAGCCAACCCGCACGTCGCCGCCAATAGCCGCACCACCGGTCCTCCCCGTCAACCCTGCAGCACCGTCGCTGATGACCCGCAAGTATAGGGGATCTATCATAGTCCTTTAGATAAGTAAGAGTGTCGAACCCAACGAGGAGCAGAAGGAAATGATAAGCGGTTTCCAGCAAGGTATTCTCTGCAAGTACTGAAATAAGTGGTAATAGATAGTTTTGTGATAGGATAATTTGTAACGAGCAACAAGTAACAAAGGTAAATAAAGTGCAGTAAGGTGGCCCAATCCTTTTTGTAGCAAAGGACAAGCCTGGACAAACTCTTATATAGAGAAAAGCGCTCCCGAGGACACATGAGAATATCATCAAGCTAGTTTTCATCACGCTCATATGATTCGCGTTCGGTACTTTGATAATTTGGTATGTGAGTGGACCGGTGCTTGGGTACTGTCCTTACTTGGACAAGCATCCCACTTATGATTAACCTCTATTGCAAGCATCCGCAACTACAACAAAAATATTAAGGTAAACCTAACCATAGCATGAAACATATGGATCCAAATCAGCCCCTTACGAAGCAACAGATAAACTAGAGTTTAAGCTTCTGTCACTCTAGCAACCCATCATCTACTTATTACTTCTCAATGCCTTACTCTAGGCCCAAATAATGGTGAAGTGTCATGTAGTTGACGTTCACATAACACCACTAGAGGAGAGACAACATGCATCTCATCAAAATATCGAACGAATACCAAATTCACATGACTACTGATAGCAAGACTTCTCCCATGTCCTCATGAACAAACGTAACTACTCACAAAGCATAAACATGTTCATAATCAGAGGGGTATTAATATGCATATAGGATCTGAACATATGATCTTCCACCAAATAAACCAACTAGCATCAACTACAAGGAGTAATTAACACTACTAGCAACCTACTAGCACCAATCCCGGATTTAGAGACAAGAATTGGATACAAGAGATGAACTAGGGTTTTGAGAGGAGATGGTGCTGATGAAGATGTTGATGGAGATTGCTCTCTCCCGATGAGAGGAGTGTTTTGATGATGACGATGGCGATGATTTTCCCCTCCGGGAGGGAAGTTTCCCCGGCAGAACAGCTCCGCCAGAGCCCTAGATTGGTTCCGCCAAGGTTCCACCTCGTGGCGGCGGAGTTTCGTCCGAGACGATGGCTTGCTATTTTTTCCCATCAAAAGACTTCATATAGCAGAAGATGGCCACCGGAGGGCCACCAGGGGGCCCACGAGGTAGGGGGTGCGCCCAGGGGGGTAGGGCGCGCCCCCACCCTCGTGGGCAGGGTGTGGCCCCCTGGTGAATCTCTTCCGCTGAGTATTTTTTATATATTCTGAAAACGTCTTCCGTGAAGTTTTAGGACTTTTGGAGCTGTGCAGAATAGGTCTCTAATATTTGCTCATTTTCCAGCCCAGAATCCCAGCTGCCGGCATTCTCCCTTTTCATGTAAACCTTGTAAAATAAGAGAGAATAGGCATACGTATTGTGACATAATGTGTAATAACAGCCCATAATGCAATAAATATCGATATAAAAGCATGATGCAAAATGGAAATATCAACTCCCCCAAGCTTAGACCTTGCTTGTCCTCAAGCGAAAAGCCGAAATCGAAAAATATGTCCACATGTTTAGAGATAGAGGTGTCGATAAAAATAAAATACGGACATGAGGGCATCATGATCATTCTTAGAACAACAACTTACATAATTATTGTCATATGATTTCTTATGCTAAAGTAATAATTCAATCACAATTTCAAGTATGAATCGTAAACTTCATTGAAAACTAACAAAGCATAATCTCAGTCATTGGAGCAATTGCAATTTATCATAACATAGGAAAGAGTCAATGTATAAGAGCTTTTCAGCAAGTCCACATACTCAACTATCATATAGTCTTTCACAATTGCTGACACTCACGCAATACTTATGGGTATGGAGTTTTAATCGGACACAGAGAAAGATAGGGGCTTATAATTTTGCCTCCCAACGTTTTACCTCAAGGGTAATGTCAACAATAATAGTTCATGAAAACTCACATCCAATTAGCCACATATACCAGGATCTTTCCAACATACTGTGCTTGCCAAAGGATAAAATGTAAAAAGGAAGGGTGAAGATCACCATGACTCTTATGCAATGTAGGGGATAAAAGTAAAAGATAAGCCCTTCGTAGAGGGAAGCAGAGGTTGTCATGCGCTTTTGTAGTTGGATGCACAAAATCTTAATGCGAAAGAACGTCACTTTATATTGCCACTTGTGATATGGACCTTTATTATGCAGTCTGTCGCTTTTATTTCTTCCATATCACACGATCGTATAAAGCTTATTTTCTCCCACACTAATAAGTCATACATATTTAGAGAGCAATTTTTATTGCTTGCACCGATGACAACTTACTTGGAGGATCTTACTCAATTCATAGGTAGGTATGGTGGACTCTCATGGCAAAACTGGTTTAAGAGTATTTGGAAGCACAAGTAGTATCTCTACTTGGTGCGATGAATTTGGCTAGCATGAGGGAGAAAGTAAAGCTCAACCATGTTGGATGATCCATGACAATATAATTTATCTCAGATGTAAGAAAACATAATCTATTATGTTGTCTTCCTTGTCCAACATCAACTCTTTAGCATGTCATATTTTAATGAGTGCTCATAATCATAAAAGATGTCCAAGATAGTACATTTATATGTGAAGACCTCTCTTTCTTTATTACTTCCTATTAATTGCAACGATGACCAAAAACTATGCTTGTCAACCCTCAACAACTTTTATTCATCATACTTTTTTTCTATGTGAGCTCATTACTCTCCATAAGACTCACATGATCTCTTTGTTTCTTTTTATTTCTTTCTCTTTTATTTTATTCCCTTAGGATCATGGAAAAATAATCAAGCCCTTGACTCAACACTAATCTTTATTATATAGCTCACGGACTCGATTACATAGGAGAATTATAAAGCAAAACTCACGACTAGATCATACTAAGAACTTTTATTCTAATAGATCAAGATATTACCAAAAGGATCAAACTAAGAAAAACGGTAAAGATAAAAGTGATGGTGATACGATACCGGGGCACTCCCCCAAGCTTGGCAGCTGCCAAGGGGAGTGCCCATACCAGATACTCAATTCTTCTTTGTTGGGGGAGAAGGTGATGGTTTTGTTGATGGCGTAGGCTTCTTCCTTAATTTGCGCTTGAGGACAGAATTTTGGTCCCTTAGGTCCTTGATCTCCTGTTCCAGGCTTAGTATCTTTTTGCATAGTTCCTGCTTGTTTTCCTGCAAGAGGTGAAAAGGGATAAACTCTATCTTAGGTTTCTTTACTCTATCCGGGAGGCTTGACTTTTTGAACTCCACATGCATGTCCCCAGGTTGAGGTAGGGGAACTTCATCTTCATCTGAGCTCGTCTCCTCCTTTCCCTTGGGTTCATGGTCCTCTTCTTCTTCCGTAGTCCAACCACAATGCTCCACATCCCTATAGACCTCAGGATTTGTAAGGTAATCAGCCACATAGCTTTCTCCTTCCGAATCCTGGGACAACATGTTGCTCTGTCTGTAGCAGGACAACTCAAAACAAAGACAAGAGATATTTGCGTGATACGGGAGTCAAAACCCCCGGGGGATTATATAATGAATTTTTACTGACCAAAATACGTGTCGTGTAAGAAAACGGAGTCCGGAGAGCGCACGAGGTGCCCACGAGGTAGGGGGCGCGCCTAGGGGGGTAGGGCGCTCCCTCCACTCTCGTGGAGGCCTTGTGTCTGATAACACACAAGTATAGGGGATCACAACAGCTTTCGAGGGTAGAGTATTCAACCCAAATTTATTGATTCGACACAAGGGGAGCCAAAGAATATTCTCAAGTATTAGCAGCTGAGTTGTCAATTCAACCACACCTGGAAACTTAGTATCTGCAGCAGAGTGTTTAGTAGCAAAGTAATATGATAGTGGTGGTAGCAGCAACAAAAGTAAAGACAGCAAAAGTAATGTTTTTGGTATTTTGTAGTGATTGTAATAGTAGCAGCAGGAAAGTAAATAAGCATAAACCAGTATATGGAAAACTCGTAGGCAATGGATCAGTGATGGATAATTATGCCAGATGCGGTTCATCATGTAACAGTCATAACATAGGGCGACACAGAACTTGCTCCAATTCATCAATGTAATGTAGGCATGTATTCCGTATATAGTCATACGTGCTTATGGAAAAGAACTTGCATGACATCTTTTGTCCTACCCTCCAGTGGCAGCGGGGTCCTATTGGAAACTAAGGGATATTAAGGCCTCCTTTTAATAGAGAACCGGAACAAAGCATTAGCACATAGTGAATACATGAACTCCTCAAACTATGGTCATCACCGGGAGTGGTCCCGATTATTGTCACTTCGGGGTTGCCGGATCATAACACATAGTAGGTGACTATAGACTTGCAAGATAGGATCAAGAACTCACATATATTCATGAAAACATAATAGATTCAATCTGAAATCATGGCACTCGGGCCCTAGTGACAAGCATTAAGCATAGCAAAGTCATAGCAACATCAATCTCAGAACATAATGGATACTAGGGATCAAACCCTAACAAAACTAACTCGATTACATGATAAATCTCATCCAACCCATCACCGTCCAGTAAGCCTACGATGGAATTACTCACGCACGGCGGTGAGCATCATGAAATTGGTGATGGAGGTGAAGGAAATATGCCCTAGAGGCAATAATAAAGTTATTATTTATTTCCTTATAATCATGATAAATGTTTATTATTCATGCTAGAATTGTATTAACCGGAAACATAATACATGTGTGAATACATAGACAAACAAAGTGTCACTAGTATGCCTCTACTTGACTAGCTCGTTAATCAAAGATGGTTATGTTTCCTAACCATGAACAATGAGTTGTTATTTGATTAACGAGGTCACATCATTAGTTGAATGATCTGATTGACATGACCCATTCCATTAGCTTAGCACCCGATCATTTAGTATGTTGCTATTGCTTTCTTCATGACTTATACATGTTCCTATAACTATGAGATTATGCAACTCCCGTTTGCCGGAGGAACACTTTGGGTGCTACCAAACGTCACAACGTAACTGGATGATTAGAAAGGAGCATTACAGGTGTCTCCAAAGGTAGATGTTGGGTTGGCGTATTTCGAGCTTAGGTTTTGTCACTTCGATTGTCGGATAGGTATCTCTGGGCCCTCTCGGTAATGCACATCACTTAAGCCTTGCAAGCATTGCAACTAAATGAGTTAGTTGCAGGATGATGTATTACAGAACGAGTAAAGAGACTTGCCGGTAACGAGATTGAACTAGGTATTGGAATACCGACGATCGAATCTCGGGCAAGTAACATACCGATGACAAAGGGAACAACGTATGTTGTTATGCGGTCTGACCGATAAAGATCTTCGTAGAATATGTAGGAGCCAATATGGGCATCCAGGTCCCGCTATTGGTTATAGACCGGAGACGTGTCTCGGTCATGTCTACATTGTTCTCAAACCCGTAGGGTCCGCACGCTTAAGGTTATGATGACAGTTATATTATGAGTTTATGCATTTTGATGTACCGAAGGTTGTTCGGAGTCCCATATGTGATCACGGGCATGACGAGGAGTCTCGAAATGGTCGAGACATAAAGATTGATATATTGGAAGCCTATGTTTGGATATCGGAAGTATTCCGGGTGAAATTGGGATTTTACCGGAGTACCGGGAAGGTTACCGGAACCCCCCAGGAGCTAAATGGGCCATGATGGGCCTTAGTGGAAAAGAGAAGAGGCAGCCCTACATGGGCTGTGCGCCTCCCCCTTCCCCTAGTCCTATTAGGACTAGGAGAGGTGGCCGGCCCCCTCTCTCTCTTTTCCCCCTCCGTGAATCCTATTCCAACTAGGATTGGGGGGGGGGGGAATCCTACTCCCAGAGGGAGTAGGACTCTCCTGGCACGCCTCCTATGGTCGGCCAGCCTCCCCCCCTCTAGTCCTTTATATACTGAGGCTGAGGCACCCCAGAAAGACACAAGTTGATCCACGTGATCTATTCCTTAGCCGTGTGCGGTGCCCCCTGCCACCATATTCCTCGATAATACTGTAGCGGAGTTTAGGCAAAGCCCTGCTGCTGTAGTGCATCAAGATCGTCACCACGCCGTCGTGCTGACGGAACTCTTCCCCGACACTTTGCTGGATCGGAGTCCGGGGATCGTCATGGAGCTGAACGTGTGCTCGAACTCGGAGGTGCCGTAGTTTCGGTGCTTGATCGGTTGGATCGTGAAGACGTACGACTACTTCCTCTACGTTGTGTCAGCACTTCCACAGTCGGTCTGCGTTGGGTACGTAGACAACACTCTCCCCTCTTGTTGCTATGCATCACATGATCTTGCGTGTGCGTAGGAAATTTTTTGAAATTACTACGAAACCCAACAGTGGCATCCAAGCCTAGGTTATTTATGTTGATGTTATATGCACGAGTAGAACACAAGTGAGTTGTGGGCGATATAAGTCATACTGCCTACCAGCATGTCATACTTTGGTTTGGCGGCATTGTTGGACGAGACGACCCGGACCAACATTACGCGTACGCTTACGCGAGACCGGTTCCCCCGACGTGCTTTGCACATAGGTGGCTTGCGGGCGACTGTCTCTCCAACTTTAGTTGAACCAAGTATGGCTACGCCCGGTCCTTGCGAAGGTTAAAATGGAGTCTATTTGACAAACTATCGTTGTGGATTTGATGCGTAGGTGAGATTGGTTCTTGCTTAAGCCCGTAGCAGCCACGTAGAACTTGCAACAACAAAGTAGAGGACGTCTAACTTGTTTTTGCAGGGCATGTTGTGATGTGATATGGTCAAGACATGATGCTGAATTTTATTGTATGAGATGATCATGTTTTGTAACCGAGTTATCGGTAACTGGCAGGAGCCTTATGGTTGTCGTTTTATTGTATGCAATGAAATCGCGATGTAATGCTTTACTTTATTACTAAGCGGTAGTGATAGTCGTGGAAGCATAAGCTTGGCGAGACGACAATGATGCTACGATGGAGATCAAGGTGTCACGCCGGTGACGATGGTGATCACGACGGTGCTTCGGAGATGGAGATCACAAGCACAAGATGATGATGGCCATATCATATCACTTATATTGATTGCATGTGATGTTTATCCTTTTATGCATCTTATCTTGCTTTGATTGACGGTAGCATTATAAGATGATCTCTCACTAAATTATCAAGAAGTGTTCTCCCTAAGTATGCACCGTTGCGAAAGTTCTTCGTGCTGAGACACCACGTGATGATCGGGTGTGATAGGTTCTACGTTCAAATACAACAGGTGCAAAACAGTTGCACACGCGGAATACTCAGGTTATACTTGACGAGCCAAGCATATACATATATGGCCTCGGAACACGGAGACCGAAAGGTCGAGCGTGAATCATATAGTAGATATGATCAACATAACGATGTTCACCATTGAAAACTACTCCATCTCACGTGATGATAGGTTATGGTTTAGTTGATTTGGATCACGTAATCACTTAGAGGATTAGAGGGATGTCTATCTAAGTGGGAGTTCTTTAACTTGATTAACTGAACTTAAATTTATCATGAAACTTAGTACCTGATTAGTATCTTGCTTGTTTATGTTTGATTGTAGATAGATGGCTCGTGCTGTTGTTCCGTTGAATTTTAATGCGTTCCTTGAGAAAGCAAAGTTGAAAGATGATGGTAGC
Source organism: Triticum aestivum (assembly GCF_018294505.1). Taxonomy (NCBI): domain Eukaryota; kingdom Viridiplantae; phylum Streptophyta; class Magnoliopsida; order Poales; family Poaceae; genus Triticum; species Triticum aestivum. Next base: position 520,910,286 of record NC_057809.1, on the reverse strand, counting down.
AATTACACGGACTGGGTCCGTAACTTGAGGATTATCCTCATTGTTGCACAGAAGAATTACGTCCTGGAAGCACCGCTGGGTGCCAGGCCTGCTGCAGGAGCAACGCCAGATGTTATGAACGTCTGGCAGAGCAAAGCTGATGACTACTCGATAGTTCAGTGTGCCATGCTTTACGGCTTAGAATCGGGACTTCAACGACGTTTTTAACGTCATGGAGCATATGAGATGTTTCAGGAGTTGAAGTTAATATTTCAAGCAAATGCCCGGATTGAGAGATGTGAAGTCTCCAATAAGTTCTATAGCTGCAAGATGGAGGAGAACAGTTCTGTCAGTGAGCATATACTCAAAATGTCTGGGTATAATAATCACTTGATTCAATTGGGAGTTAATCTTCTAGATGATAGCGTCATTGACAGAATTCTTCAATCACTGCCACCAAGCTACAAGAGCTTTGTGATGAACTATAATATGCAAGGGATGAACAAGACTATTCCCGAGCTCTTCGCGATGCTGAAAGCTGCGGAGGTAGAAATCAAGAAGGAGCATCAAGTGTTGATGGTCAACAAGACCACTAGTTTCAAGAAAAAGGGCAAAGGGAAGAAGAAGGGAAACTTCAAAAAGAACAGCAAGCAAGTTGCTACTCAAGAGAAGAAACCCAAACCTGGACCTAAGCCTGAAACTGAGTGCTTCTACTGCAAGCAGACTGGTCACTGGAAGCGGAACTGCCCCAAGTATTTGGCGGATAAGAAGGATGGCAAGGTGAACAAAGGTATATGTGATATACATGTTATTGATGTGTACCTTACTAATGCTCGCAGTAGCACCTGGGTATTTGATACTGGTTCTGTTGCTAATATTTGCAACCCGAAACAGAGACTACGGATTAAGCGAAGATTGGCTAAGGACGAGGTGACGATGCGCGTGGGAAACGGTTCCAAAGTCGATGTGATCGCAGTCGGCACGCTACCTCTACATCTACCTTAGGGATTAATATTAGACCTAAATAATTGTTATTTGGTGCCAGCGTTAAGCATGAACATTATATCTGGATCTTGTTTGATGCGAGACGGTTATTCATTTAAATCAGAGAATAATGGTTGTTCTATTTATATGAGTAATATCTTTTATGGTCATGCACCCTTAAAAAGTGGTCTATTCTTATTGAATCTCGATAGTAGTAACACACATATTCACAATGTTGAAGCCAAAAGATGCAGAGTTGATAATGATAGTGCAACTTATTTGTGGCACTGCCGTTTAGGTCATATCGGTGTAAAGCGCATGAAGAAACTCCATTCTGATGGACTTTTGGAACCACTTGATTATGAATCACTTGGTACTTGCGAACCGTGCCTCATAGGCAAGATGACCAAAACGCCGTTCTCCGGTACTATGGAGAGAGCAATAGATTTGTTGGAAATCATACATACAGATGTATGTGGTCCGACGAATATTGAGGCTCGTGGCGGATATCGTTATTTTCTCACCTTCACAGATGATTTAAGCAGATATGGGTATATCTATTTAATGAAACATAAGTCTGAAACATTTGAAAATTTCAAAGAATTTCAGAGTGAAGTTGAAAATCATTGTAACAAGAAAATAAAGTTTCTACGACCTGATCGTGGAGGAGAATATTTGAGTTACGAGTTTGGTGTACATTTGAAAAATTGTGGAATAGTTTCGCAACTAACGCCACCCGGAACACCTCAGCGTAATGGTGTGTCTGAACGCCGTAATCGTACTTTACTGGATATGGTGTGATCTATGATGTCTCTTACTGATTTACCGCTATCGTTTTGGGGATACGCTCTAGAGACGGCCGCATTCACGTTAAATAGGGCACCATCAAAATCTGTTGAGACGACGCCTTATGAACTGTGGTTTGGCAAGAAACCAAAGTTGTCGTTTCTAAAAGTTTGGGGCTGCGATGCTTATGTGAAAAAGCTTCAACCTGATAAGCTCGAACACAAATCGGAGAAATGTGTCTTCATAGGATATCCAAAGGAAACTATTGGATACACCTTCTATCACAGATCCGAAGGCAAGACTTTTGTTGCTAAATTCGGAAACTTTCTGGAGAAGGAGTTTCTCTCGAAAGAAGTGAGTGGGAGGAAAGTAGAACTTGACGAGGTAACTATACCTGCTCCCTTATTGGAAAGTAGTACATCACAGAAAACTATTTCTGCGACACCTACACCAGTCAGTGAGGAAGCTAATGATGATGATCATGAAACTTCAGAACAAGATACTACTGAACCTCGTAGATCAACCAGAGTAAGATCCACACCAGAGTGGTACGGTAATCCTGTTCTGGAAGTCATGTTATTAGATCATGATGAACCTACGAACTATGAAGAAGCGATGGTGAGCCCAGATTCCGCAAAGTGGCTTGAAGCCATGAAATCTGAGATGGGATCCATGTATGAGAACAAAGTGTGGACTTTGGTTGACTTGCCCGATGATCGGCAAGCAATTGAGAATAAATGGATCTTCAAGAAGAAGACTGACGCTGACGGTAGTATTACTGTCTACAAAGCTCGACTTGTCGCAAAAGGTTTTTGGCAAGTTCAAGGGATTGACTACGATGAGACCTTCTCACCCGTAGCGATGCTTAAGTCTGTCCGAATCATGTTAGCAATTGCCGCATTTTATGATTATGAAATTTGGCAGATGAATGTCAAAACTGCATTCCTGAATGGATTTCTGGAAGAAGAGTTGTATATGATGCAACCAGAAGGTTCTGTCGATCCAAAGGGAGCTAACAAAGTGTGCAAGCTCCAGCGATCCATTTATGGACTAGTGCAAGCCTCGTGGAGTTGGAATAAACGTTTTGATAGTGTGATCAAAGCATTTGGTTTTATACAGACTTTTGGAGAAGCCTGTATTTACAAGAAAGTGAGTGGGAGCTCTGTAGCATTTCTGATATTATATGTGGATGATATATTGTTAATTGGAAATAATATAGAATTTCTGGATAGCATAAAGGGATACTTGAATAAGAGTTTTTCGATGAAAGACCTCGGTGAAGCTGCTTACATATTAGGCATTAAGATCTATAGAGATAGATCAAGACGCTTAATTGGACTTTCACAAACAACATACCTTGACAAAAAATTTGAAGAAGTTCAAAATGGATCAAGCAAAGAAAGGATTCTTGCCTGTGTTACAAGGTGTGAAATTGAGTAAGACTCAATGCCCAACCACTGCAGAAGATAGAGAGAATATGAAAGATGTTCCCTATGCTTCAGCCATAGGCTCTATCATGTATGCAATGATGTGTACCAGACCTGATGTGTGCCTTGCTATAAGTCTAGCAGGGAGGTACCAAAGTAATCTAGGAGTGGATCACTGGACAGCGGTCAAGAACATCCTGAAATACCTGAAAAGGACTAAGGATATGCTTCTCGTATATGGAGGTGACAAAGAGCTCGTCGTAAAAGGTTACGTTGATGCAAGCTTTGACACTGATCCGGACGATTCTAAATCGCAAACTGGATACGTGTTTACATTAAACGGTGGAGCTGTCAGTTGGTGCAGTTCTAAACAAAGCGTCGTAGCGGGATCTACATGTGAAGCGGAGTACATAGCTGCTTCGGAAGCAGCAAATGAAGGAGTCTGGATGAAGGAGTTCATATCCGATCTAGGTGTCATACCTAGTGCATCGGGTCCAATGAAAATCTTTTGTGACAATACTGGTGCAATTGCCTTGGCAAAGGAATCCAGATTTCACAAGAGAACCAAGCACATCAAGAGACGCTTCAATTCCATCTGGGATCTAGTCCAGGTGGGAGACATAGAGATTTGCAAGATACATACGGATCTGAATGTTGCAGACCCATTGACTAAGCCTCTTCCATGAGCAAAACATGATCAGCACCAAGGCTCCATGGGTGTTAGAATCATTACAGTGTAATCTAGATTATTGACTCTGGTGCAAGTGGGAGACTGAAGGAAATATGCCCTAGAGGCAATAATAAAGTTATTATTTATTTCCTTATAATCATGATAAATGTTTATTATTCATGCTAGAATTGTATTAACCAGAAACATAATACATGTGTGAATACATAGACAAACAAAGTGTCACTAGTATGCCTCTACTTGACTAGCTCGTTAATCAAAGATGGTTATGTTTCCTAACCATGAACAATGAGTTGTTATTTGATTAACGAGGTCACATCATTAGTTGAATGATCTGATTGACATGACCCATTCCATTAGCTTAGCACCCGATCGTTTAGTATGTTGCTATTGCTTTCTTCATGACTTATACATGTTCCTATAACTATGAGATTATGCAACTCTCGTTTGCCGGAGGAACACTTTGGGTGCTACCAAACGTCACAACGTAACTGGGTGATTATAAAGGAGCATTACAAGTGTCTCCAAAGGTAGATGTTGGGTTGGCGTATTTCGAGATTAGGTTTTGTCACTCCGATTGTCGGAGAGGTATCTCTGGGCCCTCTCGGTAATGCACATCACTTAAGCCTTGCAAGCATTGCAACTAAATGAGTTAGTTGCGGGATGATGTATTACAGAACGAGTAAAGAGACTTGCCGGTAACGAGATTGAACTAGGTATTGGAATACCGATGATCGAATCTCGGGCAAGTAACATACCGATGACAAAGGGAACAACGTATGTTGTTATGCGGTCTGACCGATAAAGATCTTCGTAGAATATGTAGGAGCCAATATGGGCATCTAGGTCCCGCTATTGGTTCTTGACCGGAGACGTGTCTCGGTCATGTCTACATTGTTCTCGAACCCGTAGGGTCCGCACGCTTAAGGTTACGATGACAGTTATATTATGAGTTTATGCATTTTGATGTACCGAAGGTTGTTCAGAGTCCCGGATGTGATCACGGGCATGACGAGGAGTCTCGAAATGGTCGAGACATAAAGATTGATATATTGGAAGCCTATGTTTGGATATCAGAAGTGTTCCGGGTGAAATCGGGATTTTACCGGAGTACCGGGAAGGTTACCGGAACCCCCCGGGAGCTAAATGGGCCATGATGGGCCTTAGTGGAAAAGAGAAGAGGCAGCCCTACATGGCTGTGCGCCTCCCCCTTCCCCTAGTCCTATTAGGACTAGGAGAGGTGGCCGTCCCCCTCTCTCTCTTTTCCCCCTCCGCGAATCCTATTCCAACTAGGATTGGGGGAGGGGAATCCTACTCCCAGAGGGAGTAGGACTCTCCTGGCGCGCCTCCTATGGCCGGCCAGCCTCCCCCCTCTAGTCCTTTATATACTGAGGCAGAGGCACCCCAGAAAGACACAAGTTGATCCACGTGATCTATTCCTTAGCCGTGTGCGGTGCCCCCTGCCACCATATTCCTCGATAATACTGTAGCGGAGTTTAGGCGAAGCCCTGCTGCTGTAGTGCATCAAGATCGTCACCACGCCGTCGTGCTGACGGAACTCTTCCCCGACACTTTGCTGGATCGGAGTCCGGGGATCATCATCGAGCTGAACGTGTGCTCGAACTCGGAGGTGCCGTAGTTTCGGTGCTTGATCGGTTGGATCGTGAAGACGTACGACTACTTCCTCTACGTTGTGTCAGCGCTTCCACAGTCGGTCTGCGTTGGGTACGTAGACAACACTCTCCCCTCTCGTTGCTATGCATCACATGATCTTGCGTGTGCGTAGGAATTTTTTTGAAATTACTACGAAACCCAACAGGAGGATGGTTGATGATGATGACGGCGACGAATCCCCCTTTCTGGAGCCCCGAACGGACTCCAGATCAGCCCTCCCGAGAGGTTTTAGGGCTTGGCGGCGGCTCCGTATCGTAAAACGCGATGATTTCTTCTCTCTGATTTTTTCTCTCCGAAAGTAAATATATAGAGTTGGAGTTGGCGTTGGAGGGTTTCCAGGGGGCCCACGAGGTAGGGGGGCGCGCCCTAGGGGGGGCGCCCCCCACCCTCGTGAGAAGGGTGTGGCCCCCCGGTCTTCATCTTTGGCGAGGATTTTTTATTGTTTTTTCTAAGATGTTCCGTGAAGTTTCAGGTCATTCCGAGAATATTTGTTTTCTGCACATAAAACAACACCATGGTAATTCTGCTGAAAATAGCGTCAGTCCGGGTTAGTTCCATTCAAATCATACAAGTTAGAGTCCAAAACAAGGGCAAACGTGTTTGGAAAAGTAGATATGACGGAGACGTATCAACTCCCCCAAGCTTAAACCCTTGCTTGTCCTCAAACAATTCAGTTGACAAACTAAAAGAAAGAAAGAAAAACTTTTACAAACTCTGTTTGCTCTTGTTGTTGTAACTATGTCAAGCCAGCATTCAAGTTTTCAGCATAGATCATAACTAACCACATCTGCAATAATTCTCAGGTCTCACAATTACTCATATCAATAGCATAATCAACTAGCAAGCCATAATAATAAATCTCGGATGATAACATTTTCTCAAAACAATCATAATATGATATAACAAGATGGTATCTCGCTAGCCCTTTCTGAGACCGCAAAACATAAATGTAGAGCACCTTTAAAGATCAAGGATTGACTAGACATTGTAATTCATGGTAAAAGAGATCCAATCATAGTCATACCCAATATAAATTAACAGTGATGAATGCAAATGATGGCTGTGCTCTCCAGCTAGTGCTTTTTAATAAGAGGGTGATGACTCAACATAAAAGTAAATGGATAGGCCCTTCACAGAGGGAAGCATGGATTTGTAGGGGTGCCAGAGCTCGGTTTTGAAATAGAGATAACTTGTATTTTGAGCGGTATACTTTCATTGTCAACGTAACAACTAAGAGATGGCGATATCTTCCACGCTAAACACATTATAGGCGATTCCCAAACAGAATGGTAAAGTTTATACCCCCCCTCCACCAACAAGCATCAATCCATGGCTTTCTCGAAATAACGAGTGCCTCCAACATACATCAGGTCCCAGGGGGAGTTTTGTTTGCAATTAATTTTGATTTAGTTTGCATAAAGCATGGGACTGGGCATCCCGGTGACCAGCCATTTTCTCGTGAGTGAGGAGCGGAGTCCACTCCTCTTGAGAATAACCCGCCTAACACGGAAGATAAGGACAGCCTTTGTTGATACATGAGCTATTCAAGCATACAAAACAGAATGTTTATTTGAAGGTTTAGAGTTTGGCACATACAAATTTACTTGGAACGGCAGGTAGATACCGCATATAGGAAGGTATGGTGGACTCATCTGGAATAACTTTGGGGTTTAAGGGATTGGATGCACAAGCAGTATTCCCGCTTAGTACAAGTGAAGGCTAGCAAAAGACTGGGAAGCGACCAACTAGAGAGCGACAACAGCCATGTACATGCATTAAAATTAATAAACATTGGATGCAAGCATGAGTAGGATATAATCCACCATGAACATAAATATCATGAAGGCTATGCTGATTTTGTTTCAACTACATGTGTGAACATGTGCCAAGTCAAGTCACTTAAATCATTCAAAAGAGGATACCACCCCATCATACCACATCATAATCATCTCAATAGCATGTTGGCATACAAGGTAAATCATTATAATTCATAGCTAATCAAGCATGGCACAAGCAACTATGATCTCTAATTATCATTGCAAACATGTTTATTCATAATAAGCTGAATCAAGAACGAGGGACTCATCATATTTACAAAAACAAAAGAGGTCGAGTTCATACCAGCTTTTCTCATCTCAGTCAGTCCATCATATATGATCATAATTGCCTTTCACTTGCACGATCGAATGGTGTGAATAATAATAAGAGTGCACGTGCATTGGACTAAGCTAGAATCTGCGAGCATTCAATAAACAGGAGAAGACAAGGCAATATGGGCTCTGGGTTAAATCAACAATAATGCATATAAGAGTCACTTCAACAATTTAATTATGGTATTCTCCTACTGACCCCCAAAGAAAAGAAAAGAAATAAAACTATTTACACGGGAAAGCCCCCAACAAGCAAAAGATGAACTGGAAATATTTTTGGGTTTTCTTTTTTTATTATTATTACTATAGCAGAAAAATAAACTACTACTAATTTTTCTTCTTAAGGTTTAACAAACACACAAGAAGAAAGCAGGAAAAGGAAAATAAACTAGCATGGATATTATAGTGAAAAAGTATGAGCACCGACATCTAGCAATGAGTGTGTGTGAACATAAATGTAATGTCGGTGAGAAATACGTACTCCCCCAAGCTTAGGCTTTTGGCCTAAGTTGGTTTATGGCCACGGCTGGCCTGGCGGATATCCATAATAATAGTTGTTGGGGTCGTACTGTGATGAGGAAGGATAGTTGGGATCATACTGATGTGCAGCGGTTATCGCCTGCTGAGCTGCAGCGTGGAGTCGGGCTGCCTCCGCTCTCCTCTCATACTCTTTTGCCTCCTCTCTGGTGATAACATATCTTCCTTTTGTCTGTGAATCAAAGAAGGCAGGAGCAGGGAGAGTAATACGGAAAACACGTCGTTTATCAAAAATTAACCGATATAAGAGAGGTGATTCAGCCCTCTCGACAAACTCGTGCGGAGCCATAGAGTCATAATCTAAATATGCAGGAGGCAACTCCATATCACCCTCACGAATGTCTATTTCAAGAAAATGAGCTAAGCGGGTTGCATAAATTCCTCCAAAAAAATCTCCATTATGTCTATTATGATGCAACCTACGAGCTACAATGGCTCCCATATGATAAGATTGGTCTCCTAACACAGCACTCCTAAGAATGCTGAGATCAGGGACACACATGTGACATGCTTCATCCTTAGCATTTATGCATCTACCGATAAAAAGAGCAAAATAATGTATAGCAGGAAAGTGAATGCTCCCTATGGTAGCCTGCGTTATATCTCTAGATTCCCCCACAGTTATACTAGCAAGAAAGTTTCTAAATTCAGATTTAGGGGGATCCCTAACACTACCCCATGATGGAAGTTTGCAAGCAGAAGTAAAATCTTCTAAGTCCATGGTATACGATTTGTCATAAAGATCAAACATGACTGAAGGAGAATTACGCGAAGATGAATACTCAAACCTCCTCACAAATGAACTTGTGAGATCATGATACTGGGGGCATTTGTTGGCCTCAAAATCCTCAAGACCGGCATTGCGCAAATATGCTTTGAATTCATCTTTAATTCCCGCACGGTCCATAAAATTTTCCGACGGCCAATCGCAAGGCCGTACCGAAGCGTCTCTTGGTGGATCCTCGTCAGCATCACGCATAGCAATCCTGGGTCCTTGCTTCTTAGAGGAACCACCTTGGAACATCTTCCTAAGCATATTGTTTTCCTCTGAAAAATTCTGAAATTTTTAGTAACTTCAAAATAAAAGTAAACCAAACTCAATAATATTGATAGCAACTACTCCTACAAGTGCCTAGGGCCTATATCAAGCATTAGAACTACTTGGAACCATATAAATTTGACATGCAAGCTCAAGAACATGGTCACCTATGCAGCACAAATTTGCAAAGAATAAAGAACTAGAACAAAAACTAATTGGACCAATGGAGGAGTCACATACCAAGGAACAATCTCCCCAAGCAGTTTTGCGAGAGGTGCTTTGAGCAAGGAGATCGAAAATCACAGCAAAAGTGGCTGGAACTCGTGCTTGAGTTGGTTTTTCGGGTTTGTGTGAGATAGAGGAAGAAGATGGGTGCTGGGATAAGTGGAGGAGGGCCACCGTGGGCCCACGAGGCAGGGGGCGCGCCCTATAGGGGGGGCCACCACCCTCGTGGCCAGGTGGCAGCTCCTCCCGCGGTAATTTTTGCACAGTAAATCCTCAAATATTCCCGAAAAAATCATATTAAATTGGCATGGCATTCTGAGGACTTTTATTTTCGGGATATTTTTATATTGCACAGATAAGTCAGGAAACAGATAGAAAATACTATTTTTACTTTATTTAATATAAATAACAGAAAGTATAGAGAGGGTACAGAAGTTTGTGCTTCTAGTTTCATCCATCTCATGCTCATCAAAAAGAATCCACTAACAAGGTTGATCAAGTCTTGTTAACAAACTCATTCCGATAATCATGAAACCGGAGAAATTTCGAATAACACTAAGTTACCTCAACGGGGATATGCACATCCCCAATAATAAGAATATCATATTTCTTCTTGACAGTAGGAAGAGGAAATTCAAAACCTCCAAATATAATCGATGGAATTTTCCAATAGAGTTGATACTATGAACTTGAGGTTGTTTCCTCGGAAAGTGTACCGTATGCTCATTACCATTAACATGAAAAGTGACATTGCCTTTGTTGCAATCAATAACAGCCCCTGCAGTATTAAGAAAAGGTCTTCCAAGAATAATAGACATACTATCATCCTCGGGAATATCAAGTATAACAAAGTCCGTTAAAATAGTAACGTTTGCAACCACAACAGGCACATCCTCACAAATACCGACAGGTATAGCAGTTGATTTATCAGCCATTTGCAAAGATATTTCAGTAGGTGTCAGCTTATTCAAGTCAAGTCTACGATATAAAGAGAGAGGCATAACACTAACACCGGCTCCAAGATCACATAAAGCAGTTTTAATATAATTTCTTTTAATGGAGCAAGGTATAGTAGGTACTCCGGGGTCTCCAAGTTTCTTTGGTATTCCACCCTTAAAAGTATAATTAGCAAGCATGGTGGAAATTTCAGCTTCCGGTATCTTTCTTTTATTAGTAATGATATCCTTCATATATTTAGCATAAGGATTTGTTTTGAGCACATCAGTTAATCTCATACGCAAAAAGATAGGCCTAATCATTTCAGCAAAGCGCTCAAAATCCTCATCATCCTTTTTCTTGGATGGTTTCGGAGGAAAAGGCATGGGTTTCTGAACCCAAGGTTCCCTTTCTTTACCATGTTTCCTAGCAACAAAGTCTCTTTTATCATAACGTTGATTCTTTGATTGTGGGTTATCAAGATCAACAGCAGGTTCAATTTCTACATCATTATCATTACTAGGTTGAGCATCATCATGAACATCATCATTAATATTTTTACTAGGTTCATGTTCATTACCAGATTGTGTTTCAGCATCAGACATAGAAATATCATTTGGATTATCAGGTGGTTCAGCAATAGGTTCACTAGAAGTTTGCACAGTTCTATCATTTTTCTTCTTCTTCTTTTTAGAAGAACTAGGAACATCAATATTATTTCTTTGAGAATCTTGCTCGATTCTCTTAGGGTGGCCTTCAGGATACAAAGGTTCCTGAGTCATTCTACCAGTTCTAGTAGCCACTCTAACAGCATAATCATTTTTCTTACTATTCATTTCATCAAGCACTTCTTTTTGAGCCTTAAGTACTTGTTCTACTTGAGTGGTAACCATAGAAGCATGTTTGCTAACAAGTTTAAGTTCACCTTTAATATTAGCCATATAATCACCCAAGCGTCTAATCATATAAGCATTTTCTTTTAATTGTCTACCAAAATAAGCATTGAAGTCGTCTTGCTTAACATAAAGTTATCAAACTCATCCAAGCACTGACTAGCAATTTTAGTAGGAGGGACTTCAGCTTTATCATATCTATAGAGAGAATTTACCTTTACTACCTGTGTCGGGATATCGGGATCAGGAGGTTCTTCAGTAAATAAAGAATTGAGATCATATGTTTCTTCAACAGGCGGTATATTAAGACCATGTATTTCTTCAATAGGAGGTAAATTCTTAACGTCTTCAGCTTTAATACCTTTTCCTTTCATAGATTTCTTTGCCTCTTGCATATCTTCGGGACTGAGAAATAGAACACTCTCTTCTTCGGAGTTGGTTTAAGAATAGGTTCAGTAATTGAGCAGGAGATGGCTCAGGAGCTGGCTCAGGAGGTGCCCAATTATTTTCATTTGGCAACATATTATTCAATAGAATTTCAGCTTCATCCGGTGTTCTTTCCCTGAAAAGAGAACCAGCACAACTATCCAGGTAATCTCTGGAAGCATCGGTTAGTCCATTATAAAAGATATCAAGTATTTCATGTTTCTTAAGAGGATGATCAGGCAAAGCATTAAGTAACTTGAGAAGCCTCCCCCAAGCTTGTGGGAGACTCTCTTCTTTAATTTGCACGAAGTTGTATATTTCCCTCAAAGCAGCTTGTTTCTTATGAGCAGGGAAATATTTAGCAGAGAAGTAATAAATCATATCCTGGGGACTACGCACACAACCAGGATCAAGAGAATTAAACCATATCTTAGCATCACCCTTTAATGAGAACGGAAATATTTTGAGTATATAAAGTAACGCGATCTCTCATCATTAGTAAACAGGGCAGCTATATCATTTAACTTAGTAAGATGTGCCACAACAGTTTCAGATTCATAGCCATAAAACGGATCAGATTCAACCAAAGTAATTATATCAGGATCAACAGAGAATTCATAATCCTTATCAGGAACACATATAGGTGAAGTAGCAAAAGCAGGGTCGGGTTTCATTTTATCTCTAAGTGATTCTTTGTTCCATTTAATTAATAACCTCTTAAGCTCATATCTATCTTTGCAAGCAAAAATAGCGGCAGAAGATTCCATATCAAAAAGATAACCCTCAGGAATAACAGGCATATTTTCATCATCACTATCATCATCGTATTCAGATTCAATAATTTCTTTTTCTCTAGCCCTAGCAATTTGTTCATCAAGAAATTCACTAAGGGGCACAGTAGTATCAGGCATAGAAGCAGTTTCATCATAAGTATCATGCATAGCAGAAGTGGCATCATCAATAACATGCGACATATCAGAACGAATAGCAGAAGCAGGTGTAGGTGTCGCAAACTTACTCATAACAGAAGGTGAATCAAGTGCAGAGCTAGATGGCAGTTCCTTACCTCCCCTCGTAGTTGAGGGATAGATCTTGGTTTTTGGATCTCTCAAGTTCTTCATAGTGTCCAGCAGATATAAATCCCAAGTGACTCAAAGAATAGAGCTATGCTCCCCGGCAACGGCGCCAGAAATTAGTCTTGATAACCCACAAGTATAGGGGATCGCAACAGCTTTCGAGGGTAGAGTATTCAACCCAAATTTATTGATTCGACACAAGGGGAGCCAAAGAATATTCTCAAGTATTAGCAGCTGAGTTGTCAATTCAACCACACCTGGAAACTTAGTATCTGCAGCAAAGTGTTTAGTAGCAAAGTAATATGATAGTGGTGGTAGCAGCAACAAAAGTAAAGACAGCAAAAGTAATGTTTTTGGTATTTTGTAGTGATTGTAACAGTAGCAGCGGGAAAGTAAATAAGCGTAAACCAGTATATGGAAAACTCGTAGGCACCGGATCAGTGATGGATAATTATGCCGGATGCGGTTCATCATGTAACAGTCATAACATAGGGTGACACAGAACTAGCTCCAATTCATCAATGTAATGTAGGCATGTATTCCGTATATAGTCATACGTGCTTATGGAAAAGAACTTGCATGACATCTTTTGTCCTACCCTCCCGTGGCAGCGGGGTCCTATTGGAAACTAAGGGATATTAAGGCCTCCTTTTAATAGAGAACCGGAACAAAGCATTAGCACATAGTGAATACATGAACTCCTCAAACTATGGTCATCACCGGGAGTGGTCCCGATTATTGTCACTTCGGGGTTGCCGGATCATAACACATAGTAGGTGACTATAGACTTGCAAGATAGGATCAAGAACTCACATATATTCATGAAAACATAATAGGTTCAATCTGAAATCATGGCACTCGGGCCCTAGTGACAAGCATTAAGCATAGCAAAGTCATAGCAACATCAATCTCAGAACATAATGGATACTAGGGATCAAACCCTAACAAAACTAACTCGATTACATGATAAATCTCATCCAACCCATCACCGTCCAGCAAGCCTACGATGGAATTACTCACGCACGGCAGTGAGCCTCATGAAATTGGTGATGGAGGATGGTTGACGATGATGACGGGACGAATCTCCCTCTCCGGAGCCTCGAACGGACTCCAGATCAGCCCTCCCGAGAGGTTTTAGGGCTTGGCGGCAGCTCCGTATCGTAAAACGCGATGATTTCTTCTCTCTGATTTTTTTCTCTCCAAAAGCAAATATATAGAGTTGGAGTTGGCGCCGGAGGGTTCCCAGGGGGCCCACGAGGTAGGGGGCGCGCCCTAGGGGGGCGCGCCCCCCACCCTCGTGAGAAGGGTGTGGGTCCCCCGATCTTCATCTTTGGCAAGGATTTTTTATTGTTTTTTCTAAGATGTTCCGTGGAGTTTCAGGTCATTCCGAGAATATTTGTTTTCTGCACATAAAACAACACCATGATAATTCTGCTGAAAACAGCGTCAGTCCGGGTTAGTTCCATTCAAAGCATACAAGTTAGAGTCCAAAACAAGGGCAAAAGTGTTTGGAAAAGTAGATATGACAGAGACGTATCAGTGTCCTTCCCGGAACGCTTCTTATTTTTCTATTTTTTCTAGATATTCCAAAACGGAGAAATATTGCCTTAAAAACTGTTTTGGAGTTGGTTTACTTACCGTACCACATACCTATTCCTTTTCGGAGTCTGGAATGTTCCGGAAAGTGTCCCTTATGTGTTCCTCCGGGGTTACGGTTTCAATAACATTGGTTTCAACACTTATGGGATTGCCTAAGATATAATGTTTGATTCTTTCACCGTTCACCACCTTCAGATTTGTGCCTTCGAAGTTGTTGATTTTTATGGCACCGGAACGATAGACCTCCTCGATAACGTAAGGACCTTCCCATTTAGAGAGAAGTTTTCCTGCAAAAAATCTTAAATGAGAGTTGTATAGCAATACATAATCACCTACATTAAACTCACGCTTTTGTATTCTTTTGTCATGCCATCTTTTAACTTTTTCTTTAAACAACTTGGCATTTTCGTAGGCTTGGGTTCTCCATTCATCGAGTGAGCTAATATCAAATAACCTCTTCTCACCGGCAAGTTTAAAATCATAATTGAGTTCTTTAATAGCCCAGTATGCCTTGTGTTCTAGTTCGAGAGGTAAGTGACATGCTTTTCCATAAACCATTTTATACGGAGACATACCCATAGGATTTTTATATGTAGTTCTATAGGCCCATAATGCATCATCAAGTTTCTTAGACCAATTCTTTCTAGATCTATTAACAGTCTTTTGCAAAATTAATTTGAGCTCTCTATTACTCAATTCTACTTGGCCACTAGACTATGGGTGATAAGGAGATGCAATTCTATGATTAACATCATATTTAGCAAGCATTTTACGGAAAGCGCCATGAATAAAATGTGAACCACCATCAGTCATTAAATATCTAGGGACTCCAAATCTTGGAAAAATAACTTCTTTAAGCATTTTAATAGAAGTGTTATGATCAGCACTACTAGTTGGAATAGTTTCTACCCACTTAGTAATGTAATCAACAGCAACTAAAATATATGTATATCCATTAGAGAAAGGAAAAGGTCCCATATAGTCAAAGCCCTAGACATCAAATGGTTCAATAACGAGCGAATAGTTCATAGGCATTTCTTGACGTCTACTAATATTACCAATTCTTTGACATTCATCACAAGATAAGACAAACTTACGGGCATCGTTGAAGAGAGTAGGCCAATAAAAACCAGATTGCAATACCTTATGTGCAGTTCTATCTCCAGCATGGTGTCCTCCATAAGCTTCGGAGTGACACTTGCGTAGGATCTGCTCCTGTTCATGCTCAGGTACACAACGTCTAATAACACCATCTACTCCTTTATAAAGATGTGGGTCATCCCAAAAGTAATGCCTCAAATCATATAAAAACTTTTTCTTTTGCTGGTATGTGAAACTAGGTGGCATAAACTTAGCAACAATGTAATTAGCATAATCAGCATACCATGGAGCAGTATTAGAAGCATTTATGACATTTAATTGCTTATCAGGAAAGCTATCATCAATAGGAAGTGGGTCATCAAGCACATTTTCTAACCTAGACAAGTTGTCTGCAATGGGGTTCTCAGCTCCCTTTCTATCAACAATATGTAAGTCAAATTCTTGTAGCAAGAGAACCCATCTAATAAGTCTAGGTTTAGCATCTTTCTTTTCCATAAAATATTTAATAGCAGCATGGTCAGTGTGAATAGTTACTTTAGAATCAACAATATAAGGTCTGAACTTATCATAAGCAAATACAACTGCTAAAAATTCTTTTTCAGTGGTATCATAATTTCTTTGAGCATTGTCTAGGGTTTTACTAGCATATTGAATAACATTTAATTTCTTATCAACTCTTTGCCCTAGAACAACACCTACGGCATAATCACTAGCATCACACATAATTTCAAAGGGTAAATTCCAATCAGGTGGCTAAACAATAGGTGCAGAGATCAATGCTTTCTTAAGTATTTCAAATGCTTCTACACAATCATCATCAAAAACAAATGGTATATCTTTTTGTAATAAATTAGTCAGAGGCCGAGAAATTTTTGAGAAGTCCTTAATGAACCTCCTATAAAATCTGGCGTGACCAAGGAAACTTCTTATACCTTTGATGTCCTTGGGACATGGCATCTTCTCAATAGCATCAACCTTGGCTTTATCAACCTCAATACCTCGTTCAGAAACTTTGTGCCCCAAGACAATACCTTCATTAACCATAAAGTGGCACTTTTCCCAATTCAAGTCAAGATTAGTTTCTTCACATCTCTGCAAAACTCGATCAAGGTTGCTCAAGCAATCATCAAAAGAAGATCCATAGACAGAAAAATCGTCCATGAAAACCTCACAAATCTTTTCACAAAAGTCAGAGAATATAGCCATCATGCATCTTTGAAAGGTAGCAGGTGCATTACATAAACCAAAAGGCATACGTCTATAAGCAAAAGTACCAAAAGGGCAAGTAAAAGTAGTCTTTAATTGATCTTTGGCTGACACTGGTATTTGGGAGAAATCGGAATAACCATCTAGAAAGCAAAAATGTGTATGTTTGGATAGTCTTTCTAGCATTTGATCGATAAAAGGTAAGGGGTAATGATCCTTTTTAGTGGCCTTATTTAATTTACGGAAATCAATTACCATCCTATAACCTGTAATAATTCTTTGAGGAATCAATTCATCTTTATCATTAGGAACGACAGTAATACCTCCCTTCTTAGGGACACAATGGACAGGACTTACCCACTGACTATCAGCAACGAGATAAATTATACCTGCCTCAAGGAGCTTTAGTATTTATTTTCTTACCACTTCTTTCATTTTAGGATCCAGCCGTCGTTGATGATCACGAACTGGTTTGGCATCTTCTTCCAAATTAATTTTATGTTGACATAGAGTGGGACTAATGCCCTGAAGATCATCAAGAGTATAGCAAATAGCAGCACGGTGCTTCTTCAGAGTTTTCAATAATCTCTCTTCCTCATGCTCTGAAAGGTTAGCACTAATAATAACAGGATATATCTTTTTCTCGTCAAGATAAGCATATTTAAGAGTATCAGGTAATGGTTTAAGCTCAAACACGAGATCACCCTAGGGTGGAGGAGGATCCCCTAGGATTTCAACAGGCAAATTGTGTTTCAGAATAGGTTCCTGTTTGAAGAATACTTCATCTATTTCCCTTCTTTCATTCATAAACACGTCATTTTCATGGTCTACCAAATATTGTTCTAAAGGATCACTAGGAGGTACGGCAATAGAAGCAAGACCAATAATTTCATCCTTACTAGGTAATTCTTCTTCACGGTGTTGTCTACTAAATTTAAAGAAATTAAATTCATGAGTCATATCATCTAAACCGATAGTAACAACATCCCTTTTGCAATCTATGGTAGCATTAACAGTGTTTAAGAAGGGTTTACCAAATATAATGGGACAAAAGCTATCTTGTGGGGAACCAAGAACAAGAAAAACAGCAGGATATTTGGTTTTCCCACACAAGACTTCGACATCTCTAACAATTCCCATTGGTGAAATAGTATCTCTATTGGCAAGTTTAATTGTGACATCAATATCTTCTAACTCAACAGGTGCAATATCATGCATGATTTCTCTATATAGGCTAATAGGTATTGCACTAGCACTGGCACCCATATCACACAAGCCATGATAACAATGATATCCTATTTTAACAGAAATAACAGGCATGCCTACCATAGGTCTAGGTTTATCTTTAGCACAAGGTTTAGCAATTCTAGCAGTTTCATCACAGAAATAAATAACATGCCCATCAATATTATCAGACAAGAGATCTTTAATAATAGCAATATCAGGTTCAACTTTAATTTGCTCATGAGGTGTATAAGTTTTAATATTGCTTTTACGAACCACAGTTGAAGCTTTAGCATGATCCTTTATCCTAACAGGAAAAGGTGGTTTCTCAACATAAGAAGTAGGAACAATAGGATCATTATAAGTGACAATCTTTTCTTCAACTTTAATAGGTGCAACTACTTTTACTTCTATGTGAGGATGATATTTAAACCACTTCTCCTTGGGGAGATCGACATAAGTAGCAAAAGATTCACAGAAAGAAGCTACTATCTCAGAGTCAAATCCATATTTAGTGCTAAATTTATGGAAAACATCGGCATCCATAAAAGATTTAACACAATCAAAACTAGGTGTCATACCTGACTCCTTACCTTTGTCGAGGTCCCAATCTCCAGAGTTGCGTTTAATTCTTTCCAATAAATCCCATTTGAATTCAATAGTCTTCATCATAAAAGAGCCAGCACAAGAAGTATCAAGCATGGCGCGATTGCTATCAGAAAGCCAAGCAAATTTTTTTTTGAATAATCATTTCTCTTGAGAGCTCATGATTGGGGCATGAATATAACATTGATTTAAGCCTCCCCCAAGTTTGAGCGATGCTTTCTCCTTCGCGAGGCCAAAAATTATATATATAATTGCAATCACGATGAACAAGATGCATAAGATAAAACTTCTGATGAAATTCCAATTTCAGTCGTTTGTAATTCCAAGACCCCATATCATCATATAGTCTATACCATGTCGATGCATCTCCCTTCAAAGATAAAGGGAAGACCTTCTTCTTAACAACATCTCCGGGTACACCTGCAAGCTTAAATAATCCACAAACTTCGTCCACATATATTAGATGCTCATCAGGATGCTTTGTTCCATCTCCTAAAAAAGGATTAGCTAGCAGTTTTTCCATCATACCCGAAGGAATTTCAAAGCAGACATTTTCATTTTCAATAGGTTCAGTAGGTTGAGGAGCAACTCTTTGCTCTACTGGTCGGGGTGAAGATACCCCGAACAAGCCCCTTAGAAGATTACTTTTCATAGTAACAAGTGACAGTAAATTTCAGCACACTATATAAATTTTTCCTTACCAAATTCCACCTACCAAAGACGCTTCACTCCTCGGAAACGGCGCCAGAAAAGAGTCTTGATGACCCACAAGTATAGGGGATCTATCATAGTCCTTTAGATAAGTAAGAGTGTCGAACCCAACGAGGAGCAGAAGGAAATGATAAGCGGTTTCCAGCAAGGTATTCTCTGCAAGTACTGAAATAAGTGGTAACAGATAGTTTTGTGATAGGATAATTTGTAACGAGCAGCAAGTAACAAAAGTAAATAAAGTGCAGCAAGGTGGCCCAATCCTTTTTGTAGCAAAGGACAAGCCTGGACAAACTCTTATATAGAGAAAAGCGCTCCCGAAGACACATGGGAATATCATCAAGCTAGTTTTCATCACGCTCATATGATTCGCGTTCGGTACTTTGATAATTTGGTATGTGGGTGGACCGGTGCTTGGGTACTGTCCTTACTTGGACAAGCATCCCACTTATGATTAACCTCTATTGCAAGCATCCGCAACTACAAGAAAAGTATTAAGGTAAACCTAACCATAGCATGAAACATATGGATCCAAATCAGCCCCTTACGAAGCAACGCATAAACTAGGGTTCAAACTTCTATCACTCTAGCAACCCATCATCTACTTATTACTTCCCAATGCCTTCCTCTAGGCCCAAATAATGGTGAAGTGTCATGTAGTCGACGTTCACATAACACCACTAAAGGAGAGACAACATACATCTCATCAAAATATCGAATGAATACCAAATTCACATGACTACTAATAGCAAGACTTCTCCCATGTCCTCGGGAACAAACGTAACTACCCACAAAGCATAAACATGTTCATAATCAGAGGGGTATTAATATGCATATAGGATCTGAACATATGATCTTCCACCAAATAAACCAACTAGCATCAACTACAAGAAGTAATTAACACTACTAGCAACCTACTAGCACCAATCCCGGACTTAGAGACAAGAATTGGATACAAGAGATGAATTAGGGTTTTGAGAGGAGATGGTGCTGATGAAGATGTTGATGGAGATTGCCCTCTCCCGATGAGAGGAGCGTTGGTGATGACGATGGCGATGATTTTCCCCTCCGGGAGGGAAGTTTCCCTGGCAGAATAGCTCCGCCAGAGCCCTAGATTGGTTCCACCAAGGTTCCGCCTCATGGCAGCGGAGTTTCGTCCGAGAAGATGGCTTGGTATTTTTCCCATCGAAAGACTTCATATAGCAGAAGATGGCCACCGAAGGGCCACCAGGGGGGCCCACGAGGTAGGGGGTGCGCCTAGGGTGGTAGGGCGCGCCCCCATCCTCGTGGGCAGGGTGTGGCCCCCCTGGTGAATCTCTTGCGCTGAGTATTTTATATATATTCTGAAAACGTCTTCCGTGAAGTTTCAGGACTTTTGGAGCTGTGCATAATAGGTCTCTAATATTTGCTCATTTTTCAGCCCAGAATTCCAGTTGCCGGCATTCTCCTTCTTCATGTAAACCTTATAAAATAAGAAAGAATAGGCATAAGTATTGTGATATAATGTGTAATAACAACCCATAATGCAATAAATATCGATATAAAAGCATGATGCAAAATGGATGTATCGGCCGCCACTACCCATCACCATGCCGCCGCCACGCGCCGCCGTCGGAGAGACGCTGCGCCGCTAGTGATCCAGATCTGGGCAGGTGTCCCACGTCCATGGATGCCCCGCATCACCCAAACCTGGGTGGGAGGGGAGGGAGCCTCCGCCACCGCCGTCGGCCACCCGGCTTTGCCCGATGGCTTCCTCCAGCGGCGACGGAGGGAGGCACGGGATCTGCGGCGGCCCGGCGGCTAGGATTGCCGATCCGCCCGAGTCGCCCAGGCGGGGGACGGTTGACTTTGTTCCGAGATCATTGTCATGGCACTCAATTACCAAAGTGCAAGGAGCTATTATAGGGTGGTTAGTCCTTACAAAATATTGATTGAAAATCCTAAAATCATGTATGTCTTGCCCAAAACTATGATGAGGATGGAACTTTGAAAGTGGTGAAAACTGATCATCGGGAAACTTGTACCCTCGCTCAGGCAAACAACACCTGAATAATTCATGAAGACACTACAAACACTCTGCGGCCAAACAGAGGTCGAAGCATTTCGCCTCTTTACGATCAGGAATTCAGAAAAACTATGATAAATCAGGATTCAACCATTATCATTGAGCTTCATCGGGAATCTAGAAAAAGCTCCCAAAAAACCCAGATTCAACCATTATCACTGAGCTTCTAATCCAAACTCGCTTGTACAAAAGAATAGTCCGGCAATCATTCCACTGTAAAAATGACTCACTGTGTTGTCAGCAATAATTTATAACCCAAATGATAGGAATAAAGTTGGGTACTTATCTTCTTCGTATGTACTACTAGTTCAAATAAACGGTATAAATCAAGTGAACATCAATTCTTTGCAGTGATGAACAACAAGCACGTACACAAAAGGACATATGAAATCACATAAGACTGCCTGTTTCAACGCTCCAGTTTGATCTGAAAATTGCACACGTGTGCTGTCCAAAATAGATGTGATCAGTGCAATCATCATTACAAAAAAGTGCACCAAGAAACAAGTTTCTAATCCATCTCCGAGGTTACACGTTCTCAGAATTTGTGTCTTACTTTTCTCTTAACACACCTCTCTGAAATGCACCTTCTATGACCTTGCACATTAACCTACTGCACCTGGGTTGCCCCTTCGACCTCACCAATAACCATGGTCACCGACACAGTGGGCTATCGGGAACGAAATTACTGTGCAGGCGACGCACAATCAGACGATAGCTGATCCATGCGAATCCAGCCGTCTGTTGCACTTTCGTCGTATGAATGGATGAGTTGATCTACGTTGTTGTGGGGAATGAACGAAGTGCTACCCATGCAAACTGCGGTCTGCTGACAAGCAGCACGCTATGAGCTGCTACTCCCTCGCTCCTGTTCACTGCATACGGAACGGGGCGATCCAAACGGATGCGCACTTTGTCCACTTTTTGTTCATTTGGATCGGCCAGACGGACGTGCACGTCCGCATTTTAAAATGGGTCGACTTGACCGCCTAACGAGGAGGCCGACCCAAATATGCCGTCATGAAAAAAAAAGTTGCACGAAATAAACATAAAGTGGCCGGTCAAACGCCGCCAAAGTCCACCTAAATCTAATAAACATTAAATAAAATATTAAAAAAAGTCTACGCCCGCCTGCTGCCGCCCGGCACGCTGCCCTAGACGTCGTCGGCCTTGCTCTTACCCTTGCCGTCGACCCCGCCATCGTCGGTGAGGTCGATGAAGACCAGAGCAGGGCCAGCCCACCCGAACGCCGCCTGGTACGCTGTCAGGGCAGCCTCCTCCGACCTTGAGTGTTAATCACATGGCGATGCGAACTAGATTATTGACTCTAGTGCAAGTGGGAGACTGTTGGAAATATGCCCTAGAGGCAATAATAAATTGATTATTATTATATTTCCTTGTTCATGATAATCGTTTATTATCCATGCTAGAATTGTATTGATAGGAAACTCGGATACATGTGTGGATACATAGACAACACCATGTCCCTAGTAAGCCTCTAGTTGACTAGCTCGTTGATCAATAGATGGTTACGGTTTCCTGACCATGAACATTGGATGTCATTGATAACAGGATCACATCATTAGGAGAATGATATGATGGACAAAGACCCAATCCTAAGCCTAGCACAAGATCATGTAGTTCGTATGCTAAAGCTTTTCTAATGTCAAGTATCATTTCCTTAGACCATGAGATTTTGCAACTCCCGGATACCGTAGGAGTGCTTTGGGTGTGCCAAACGTCACAACTGGGTGACTATAAAGGTGCACTACGGGTATCTCCGAAAGTGTCTGTTGGGTTGGCGCGAATCGAGACTGGGATTTGTCACTCCGTGTAAACGAGAGGTATCTCTGGGCCCACTTGGCAGGACATCATCATAATGTGCACAATGTGATCAAGGAGTTGATCACGGGATGATGTGTTACGGAACGAGTAAAGAGACTTGTCGGTAACGAGATTGAACAAGGTATCGGGATACCGACGATCGAATCTCGGACAAGTATCGTACCGCTAGACAAAGGGAATTGTATACGGGATTGATTAAGTCCTTGACATCGTGGTTCATCCGATGAGATCATCGTGGAACATGTGGGAGCCAACATGGGTATCCAGATCCCGCTGTTGGTTATTGACCGGAGAGTCATCTCGGTCATGTCTGCATGTCTCCCGAACCCGTAGGGTCTACACACTTAAGGTTCGGTGACGCTAGGGTTATAGAGATATTAGTATGCGGTAACCCAAAAGTTGTTCAGAGTCCCGGATGAGATCCCGGACGTCACGAGGAGTTCCGGAATGGTCCGGAGGTAAAGAATTATATATAGGAAGTGCTGTTTCGGCCATCGGGACAAGTTTCGGGGTCACCGGTATTGTACCGGGACCACCGGAAGGGTCCCGGGGGTCCACCTGCCCCGGGGGCCACATGGGCTGTAGGGGTGCGCCTTGGCCTACATGGGCCAAGGGCACCAGCCCCTAGAGGCCCATGCGCCAAAGGACAAGAGGAGGGGAGAGTCCTAAAGGGGGAAGGCACCTCCGAGGTGCCTTGGGGAGGATGGACTCCTCCCCCCCTTGGCCGCACCCTTCCTTGGAGGAAGGGGCAAGACTGCGCCCTCCCCCTCTCCCTTGGCCCTATATATAGTGGGGGAAGGGAGGGCAGCACCAAACCTAAGCCCTGGCGCCTCCCTCTCCATCCCATGACATATCTCCCTCCTCCCGCAGCGCTTGGCGAAGCCCTGTTGGAATCCCGCTACTTCCACCACCACGCCGTCGTGTTGTTGGATCTCCATCAACCTCTCCTTCCCCCTTGCTGGATCAAGAAGGAGGAGACGTCGCTGCTCCGTACGTGTGTTGAACGCGGAAGGTGCCGTCCGTTCGGCGCTAGGATCATCGGTGATTTGGATCACGACGAGTACGACTCCATCAACCCCGTTCTCTTGAACGCTTCCGCGCGCGATCTACAAGGGTATGTAGATCCACTCCTCCCTCGTTGCTAGATGACTCCATAGATAGATCTTGGTGACACGTAGGAAAATTTTGAATTTATGCTACGTTCCCCAACAGTGGCATCATGAGCTAGGTCTATGCGTAGTTTCTATGCACGAGTAGAACACAAAGTAGTTGTGGGCGTTGATTTTGTTCAATATGCTTGCCGTTACTAGTCTTATCTTGATTCGGCGGCATCGTGGGATGAAGCGGCCCGGACCGACCTTACACGTACTCTTACGTGAGACTGGTTCCACCGACTGACATGCACTAGTTGCATAAGGTGGCTAGCGGGTGTCTGTCTCTCCCACTTTAGTCGGATCGGATTCGATGAAAAGGGTCCTTATGAAGGGTAAATAGCAATTGGCATATCACGTTGTGGTTTTGCGTAGGTAAGAAACGTTCTTGCTAGAAACCCATAGCAGCCACGTAAAACATGCAAACAACAATTAGAGGACGTCTAACTTGTTTTTGCAGGGTATGCTATGTGATGTGATATGGCCAAAAGGATGTGATGAATGATATGTGATGTATGAGATTGATCATGTTCTTGTAATAGGAATCACGACTTGCATGTCGATGAGTATGACAACTGGCAGGAGCCATAGGAGTTGTCTTAATTTATTTATGACCTACGTGTCAACATAAATGTCATGTAATTACTTTACTTTATTGCTAACCGTTAGCTGTAGAAGTAGAAGTAATAGTTGGCGAGACAACTTCATGAAGACACGATGATGGAGATCATGATGATGGAGATCATGGTGTCATGGCGGTGACGATGATGATCATGGAGCCCCGAAGATGGAGATCAAGAGGAGCAAAGTGATGATGGCCATATCATGTCACTATTTGATTGCATGTGATGTTTATCATGTTTATGCATCTTGTTTGCTTAGAACGACAGTAGTAAATAAGATGATCCCTCATTAAAATTTCAAGAAAGTGTTCCCCCTAACTGTGCACCGTTGCGAAAGTTCGTCGTTTCGAAGCACCACGTGATGATCGGGTGTGATAGATTCTTACGTTCACATACAACGGGTGTAAGACAGATTTACACACGTGAAACACTTAGGTTGACTTGACGAGCCTAGCATGTACAGACATGGCCTCGGAACACAAGAGACCGAAAGGTCGAGCATGAGTCGTATGGTAGATACGATCAACATGAAGATGTTCACCGATGATGACTAGTCCGTCTCACATGATGATCGGACACGGCCTAGTTGACTCGGATCATGTAATCACTTAGATGACTAGAGGGATGTCTATCTGAGTGGGAGTTCATAAGATGAACTTAGTTATCCTGAACATAGTCAAAGGTCTTCGCAAATTATGTCGTAGCTCGCGCTTCAGTTCTACTGTTTAGATATGTTCCTAGAGAAAAATTTAGTTGAAAGTTGATAGTAGAAATTATGCGGACTAGGTCCGCAAACTGAGGATTGTCCTCATTGCTTCATAGAAGGCTTATGTCCTTAATGCACCGCTCAGTGTGCTGAACCTCGAACGTTGTCTATGGATGTTGCGAACATCTGACATACACATTTTGATAACTACGTGATAGTTCAGTTAAACGGTTTAGAGTTGAGGCACCGAAGACGTTTTGAAACGTCGCGAAACATATGAGATGTTTCGAGGGCTGAAATTGGGATTTCAGGCTCGTGCCCACGTCAAGAGGTATAAGACCTCCGACGATTTTCTTAGCCTACAAACTAAGGAGAAAAGCTCAATTGTTGAGTTTGTGCTCAGATTGTCTGAGTACAACAATCATTTGAATCGAGTGGGAGTTGATCTTCCAGATGAGATAGTGATGTTTCTCCGAAGTCATTACCACCAAGCTGCTAGAGCTTCGTGATGAACTATAATATATCAGGGACATATATGATGATCCTTGAGATATTCGCGATGTTTGACACCACAAAAGTAGAAATCAAGAAGGAGCATCAATTGTTGATGGTTGGTGAAACCACTAGTTTCAAGAAGGGCAAGGGCAAGAAGGGATACTTCATGAAACGGCAATTCAGCTGCTGCTCTAGTGAAGAAACCCAAGGTTGAACCCAAACCCGAGACTAAGTGCTTCTGTAATAAGGGGAACAGCCACTGGAGCAGAATTACCCTAGATACTTGGTAGATGAGAAGGCTGGCAAGGTCGATAGAAGTATATTGGATATACATTGTGTTGATGTGTACTTTACTAGTACTCCTAGTAGCACCAGGGTATTAGATACCGGTTCGGTTGCTAAGTGTTAGTAACTCGAAATAAAAGCTACGGAATAAACGGAGACTAGCTAAAGGTGAGCTGACGATATGTGTTGGAAGTGTTTCCAAGGTTGATATGATCAAGCATCGCACGCTCCCTCTACCATCGAGATTGGTATTAAAACCTAAATAATTGTTATTTGGTGTTTGCGTTGAGCATAGACATGATTGGATTATGTCTATCGCAATACGGTTATTCATTTAAGGAGAATAACGGTTACTCTGTTTATTTGAATAATACCTTCAATGGTCTTACACCTAAAATGAATGGTTTATTGAATCTCGATCGTAGTGATACACATGTTCATGCCAAAAGATATAAGATAGTAATGATAGTACCACCTACTTGTGGCACTGCCACTTAAGTCATATCGGTATAAAACGTATGAAGAAGCTCCATGTTGATGGATCTTTGGACTCACTCATTTTTGAAAAGTTTGAGACATGCGAACCATGTCTATTGGTGTATATGCATGAAGAAACTCCATGCAAATGGACCGTTTGGACTCACTTGATTTTGAATCACTTGAGACATGCAAATCATACCACATGGGCAAGATGACTGAAAGCCTCGTTTTCAGTAAAATGGAACTAGAAAGCAACTTGTTGGAAGTAATACATTTTGATGTGTGCAGTCCAATGAGTGCTGAGGCGTGTAGTGGATATCGTTATGTTCTTACTTCACAGATGATTTGAGTAGATGTTGAGTATATTTACTTGATGAATCACGAGTCTGAATTATTGAAAGGTTCAAGTAATTTCAGGGTGAAGTTGAAAGATCGTCGTGACAAGAGGATAAAATATCTATGATATGATCATAGAGATGAATATCTGAATTACGAGTTTGGCACAGAATTAAGACATTGTGGAAATTGTTTCACAACTAATACAGCCTGGAACACCATAGTGTGATGGTGTGTCCGAACATCATAACTGCACCCTATTGGATATGATGCATACCATGATGTCTCTTATCGAATTACCACGATAGTTTATGGGTTAGGCATTAGAGACAACCACATTCACTTTAAATAGGGCACCACGTAATTCCGATGAGATGACACCGTATGAACTATGGTTTAGAGAAACCTAAGCTGTCATTTCTTAAAAGTTTGGGGCTGCGACGCTTATGTGAAAAAGTTTCAGGCTGATAAGCTCGAACCCAAAGCGGATAAATGCATCTTCATAGGACACCCAAAACAGTTGGGTATACCTCCTGTCTCAGATCGAAAGCAATAAGGGATTGTTTCTAGAATCGGGTCCTTTCTCGAGGAAAAGTTTCTCTCGAAAGAATTGAGTGGGAGGATGGTGGAGACTTGATGAGGTTATTGAACCGTCTCTTCAACTAGTGTGTGGCAGGGCACAGGAAGTTGTTCCTGTGGCACCTACACCAATTGAAGTGGAAGCTTATGATAGTGATCATGAAACTTCAGATCAAGTCACTACCAAACCTCGTGGGATGACAAGGATGCGTACTACTTCAGAGTGGTACGTAATCCTGTCTTGGAAGTCATGTTGCTAGACAACAATGAACCTACGAGCTATGGAGAAGCGATGGTGGGCCCGGATTCCGATAAATGGCTCGAGGCCATAAAATCCGAGAGAGGATCCATGTATGAAAACAAAGTGTAGACTTTGGCAGAACGGCTCGATGGTCGTAAGGCTATTGAGTACAGATGGATTTTAAAAGGAAGACGGACAATGATGGTAAGTATCACCATTAAGAAAGCTCGACTTGTCGTTAAGATGTTTTCCGACAAGTTTAAGGAGTTGACTACGATGAGACTTTCTCACTCGTAGCGATGCTAAGAGTCTGTTGGAATTATATTAGCGATTACTGCATTATTTATGAAATCTTGCAGATAGGATGTCAAAACATTGTTTCCTCGACGATTTTCTTGAGGAAAGGTTGTATGTGATACAACCGGAAGGTTTTGTCAATCCTGAAAGATGCTAATAAGTATGCAAAGCTCCAGCAATCCTTCTAAGGACTGGAGTAAGCATCTCGGAGTTGGAATGTATGCTTTGATGAGATGATCAAAGATTTTGGGTTTATACAAAGTTTATGAGAAACTTGTAATTCCAAAGAAGTGAGTGGGAGCACTATAGAATTTCTGATGAATATATGTTGTTGACATATTGTTGATCAGAAATGACGTAGAATTTCTGGAAAGCATATAGGGTTATTTGGAAAGTGTTTTTCAATGGAAAGCCTGGATTAAGCTACTTGAACATTGAGCATCAAGATCTATAAGGATAGATCAAAACGCTTAATGGTACTTTCAAATGAGCACATACCTTGACATGATCTTGAAGGTGTTCAAGATGGATCAGTCAAAGAAGGAGTTCTTGCCTGAGATGTAAGGTATGAAGTTAAGACTTAAAGCTCGACCACGGCAGAAGAAAGAGGAAGGACGAAGGTCGTCCCCTATGCTTTATCATAGGCTCTCTACAGTATGCTATGCTGTGTACCGCACCTGAAGTGTGCCTTGCCATGAGTTAGTCAAGGGGTACAAGAGTGATCCAAGAATGGATCACAGACAGCGGTCAAAGTTATCCTTAGTAACTAGTGGACTAAGGAATTTTCTCGATTGTGGAGGTGGTAAAAGAGTTCGTTGTAAAGGGTTACGCCGATGCAAGCTTAACACCTATCCGGATAGCTCTGATTAGAGATACTGGATAGGTATAATGGAGCAACAATTTAGAATAGCTCCAAGTAGAACAGTTATTTGAAATGGCTCCAAATATAGCGTAGTAGCTGCATCTGCAAGATGACATAGAGATTTGCGAAGTACACACGGATCTGAAAGATTCAGACCCGTTGACTATAACATCTCTCACAAGCATAACATGATCAAACCCAGAACTCATCGAGTGTTAATCACATGGTAATGTGAACTAGATTATTGACTCTAGTAAACTCTTTGGGTGTTAGTCACATGGGGATGTGACCTTGAGTGTTAATCACATGGCGATGTGAACTAGATTATTGACTCTAGTGCAAGTGGGAGACTGTTGGAAATATGCCCTAGAGGCAATAATAAATTGATTATTATTATATTTCCTTGTTCATGATAATCGTTTATTATCCATGCTAGAATTGTATTGATAGGAAACTCAGATACATGTGTGGATACATAGACAACACCATGTCCCTAGTAAGCCTCTAGTTGACTAGCTCGTTGATCAATAGATGGTTACGGTTTCCTGACCATGGACATTGTATGTCATTGATAACGGGATCACATCATTAGGAGAATGATGTGATGGACAAAGACCCAATCCTAAGCCTAGCACAAGATCATGTAGTTCGTATGCTAAAGCTTTTCTAATGTCAAGTATCATTTCCTTAGACCATGAGATTGTGCAACTCCCGGATACCGTAGGAGTGCTTTGGGTGTGCCAAACGTCACAAACTGGGTGGCTATAAAGGTACACTACGGTATCTCCGAAAGTGTCTGTTGGGTTGGCACGAATCGAGACTGGGATTTGTCACTCCGTGTAAATGGAGAGGTATCTCTGGGCCCACTCGGTAGGACATCATCATAATGTGCACAATGTGATCAAGGAGTTGATCACGGGATGATGTGTTACGGAACGAGTAAAGAGACTTGCCGGTAACGAGATTGAACAAGGTATCGGGATACCGACGATCGAATCTCGGGCAAGTATCGTACCGCTAGACAAAGGGAATTGTATACGGGATTGATTAAGTCCTTGACATCGTGGTTCATCCGATGAGATCATCGTGGAACATGTGGGAGCCAACATGGGTATCCAGATCCCGCTGTTGGTTATTGACCGGAGAGTCATCTCGGTCATGTCTGCATGTCTCCCGAACCCATAGGGTCTACACACTTAAGGTTCGGTGACGCTAGGGTTATAGAGATATTAGTATGCGGTAACCCGAAAGTTGTTCGGAGTCCCGGATGAGATCCCGGACGTCACGAGGAGTTCCGGAATGGTCCGGAGGTAAAGAATTATATATAGGAAGTGCTGTTTCGGCCATCGGGACAAGTTTCGGGGTCACCGGTATTGTACCGGGACCACCGGAAGGGTCCCGGGGGGCCACCGGGTGGGGCCACCTGCCCCGGGGGCCACATGGGCTGTAGGGGGTGCGCCTTGGCCTACATGGGCCAAGGGCACCAGCCCCTAGAGGCCCATGCGCCAAAGGGACAAGAGGAGGGGAGAGTCCTAAAGGGGGAAGGCACCTCCGAGGTGCCTTGGGGAGGATGGACTCCACCCCCCCTTGGCCGCACCCTTCTTTGGAGGAAGGGGCAAGGCTGTGCCCTCCCCCT
The DNA here is from genome assembly GCF_018294505.1 of Triticum aestivum. Taxonomy (NCBI): domain Eukaryota; kingdom Viridiplantae; phylum Streptophyta; class Magnoliopsida; order Poales; family Poaceae; genus Triticum; species Triticum aestivum. Next base: position 520,879,421 of record NC_057809.1, on the reverse strand, counting down.
CTCCCTTGGCCCTATATATAGTGGGGGAAGGGAGGGCAGCACCAAACCTAAGCCCTGGCGCCTCCCTCTCCCTCCCATGACACATCTCCCTCCTCCCGCAGCGCTTGGCGAAGCCCTGTTGGAATCCCGCTACTTCCACCACCACGCCGTCGTGTTGTTGGATCTCCATCAACCTCTCCTTCCCCTTGCTGGATCAAGAAGGAGGAGACGTCGCTGCTCCGTACGTGTGTTGAACACGGAGGTGCCGTCCGTTTGGCGCTAGGATCATCGGTGATTTGGATCATGACGAGTACGACTCCATCAACCCCATTCTCTTGAACGCTTCCGCGCGCGATCTACAAGGGTATGTAGATCCACTCCTCCCTCGTTGCTAGATGACTCCATAGATAGATCTTGGTGACACGTAGGAAAGTTTTGAATTTATGCTACGTTCCCCAACAGAATTACACTAACGGAAACTTTTCATGCACAAATCCTAAATATGCTAGGCTCAACTAAGTGCACCAACAACCTATGCTAAACAAGATATGCACTAAAAGAAACTAGCAAGCACAAACTATATCACAAGATAAGGAAATGTAGGAAGTACTAAGCAATTCAACTAGCACAAGATATATCAATATGAGCAAGTATGAATTGCGGAAAGTAAATGGTGTGGGTATGAGATAACCACAAGTGAGTCAGAGACGCGGATTTATCCCGAAGTTCACACTCATGAGAGTGCTAATCTCCATTAGAGCGGTGCCAAAGCCAAAGCTCCGGGGCGTCACCAAGTGACTCACCGTATTCTCCCTTCCGAGTCACCCCCAACGGATGAGCCTCAGTTCACTCGGGGTTGGTCTTGAAGGCGACCACCACACCTTTACAAACTTATCCGGAGCACACCACAACCACGGAAGCTTCCGGAGGAACTTGACCACCTAGGCCACTTCAACACCCTTCCCCGGAGCACACCACAAAAGGAAGCTTCCGGGGGAACCTGGGCCACATAGGCCTCTTCACAATCTTCTCAATGTATAACCAAACCATCTAAGAGGCAAAGCCTCCAAGAGTAATAAACTCACGGGCTCTCACTCGAAAAATCGAGGCGGGGGGCTCAAACCAAAGCAACAAATGCAATGCAAGGTCAAGCAACAAATGCTCAACTCACTCTCTCAATCTCACAAGATGCAACTCAAGAAAGTAGAGGATTGAAGAGAGGGAATGCAATGGAGGAAATCAACAAATGACTCCAAGATCCATCCACAAATACCCCTTCACTTAGAGGGGAGATAGGGGTTTGGGAGAGGTGGTAAGATGCTCAAAATGATGTTTAGAATGTGAATGAACAACCCCCAAACCGGTGGGGAGGAAGGGCTCTTTTATAGCCAACTTCCAAAACTAGCCGTTGGGGCTCCAACGGACACTTCCTGGACACCATGTGCCCACCGGGTCCCGTGCGCACGATACAAGCCCGTGTCCATGGGGCCCCGTGCCCACGGGGGTCAAAAAACCCGTGTCCACGGGGTACCCAGAACAGCCTACAGCAGCCCACTAAAACTGTGATAACTTTGGCATACGGACTCCGAATTCGATGATCTTGGACTAGTTTTGAAGCTATGGAAAAGCCCAAGGTCCTCACATAGAGAACCACCCAAGATCAAAAAGAAATAATGATGAAATTAATGCAAAGGTTTCAGCTCTCTACATGCGACATGATCAAGCTACTTGCCCGAGAGTCCCTCTTGATATTACGGCTATCAAACCTATAATCCGGTCTCCCTCCAAGAACCATGAGACCGGCAAAACTAGGAAAACCTAGCTAAGGTATACCTTTGCCTTTCATATACAACTTGAGCTTGGTGATGACTCCAATGCTTGTCTCAAGTTGGAATCCCTTTCTTGTCCACAACCACTTGGTGAAGATGCTTGAATTGCTTCCTCATATTGCAATGACGGAAGCCTTAACTTAAGCCCATCTTCACATGAGCATTATCATGATGTGGACCGCAAGCTTCAAAGCATATAACCTCTCGCTTCTCATCTTGCACTTGGACTCCTCAAACCCGATGACCATCACCACTTGATGTCATCCACACATAGGCTACTTGAGATCTTTCCTTTTGATGCAAGCCCATGAGAAACACCTAACCCACATAGATATGAAAAACACATAGTATGGGTTAGGTAACAAAGCACAATTCATAATTACTTACCATACCACTAGATCACTTGATCCCACGTGGTACAATGTTTGTGCTTTGAGAGTTGACCATCTAGATATAATCTTCGAGCTTCATCTTGGCCAACCAACATCTTTACTCCAAGCTCCATATTGGTTTCTTGAAAGCCACAATGAACTCTTCATTTCCTTTCATTGCTTCAAGACAATATCACCAAAGACTCTTTCATGACCATATCAAGTTCCACTATGAATATCATCTTGATCACCACTTGCCCTTCTAAAAACTCCATCACAATCTCTTGAGAGGCATAATGAATTCTTCACTCTAGTTGCTTGCTTTAAGACTTGATCAACTGAAACCCAACACGTGAGCTCACCATGATCTGGTCTTGAATCATAACTTGAATTCTTCTCTTTGATTATTCTATCAAACCCTTGATCCTTAAAAGTCCACCATCATAATATCTTGAGAGGCACAATGAATTTTTCACTCTAGTTGGTTGCTTCAAGACATGATCAACCTAAACCCAACACATGAGCTCACCATGATCTTGTCTTGAAACCATAACTTGAATTCTTCTCTTTGATTATTCTCTCAAGCCCTTCATCTTTAAAAGCCCAAATATGTCAGTCTTTGACATCCTCCAATGAACTCCACCATGAACATAATTAGATTAGGCATAGAAATCAATCTTGATGGATTCAATAGAAGTACTCGAAGACCAACTTGAAACCTCACTGGACATGGGGTCTCGAGAGCCAACAGCTAGGCCTCGTGATCACGGGGTATCCAGAGAGTTGACACTCGACCCCATGCGCATGGTACAAGCCCGTGCGCAAGGGGTATCCAAAGAAGGATACCATGAGGACTTCTTAAGATGCTTTGATGGCAGACTTCACAAAACAACCCAATGCACTTCAAGCATCACTATGGAACATATCTTCATATAAGATTCAATGCACTTGATGCTCCATAGGAATTGTCATTTAACTCCAAAGCATACAACAAATATATCTTCATATATATGGACTTCATCCTTGATTCCATCCAATATCCTTGAGGCACTATCTTCATATATATGGACTTCATCCTTGATTCCATCCAATATCCTTGAGGCACCATCTATGGACAAAACCTTCAAATATATCTCATTGAGAAACATTAGTCCATAGAGATTGTCATTTAATTACCAAAACCACACTTAGGGGATACATGCCCTTTCAATCTTCCCCATTTTGGTAATTGATGACAATCTCAACAAGAGGGTTTATATAATGAAATTAAAACAAGTATGCAATCTATCCGAGAATAAACTGTATACTTGAGGTGGTTTTGATAGCCTCAAATATCACAAAGATAGTTAATGTTATGAAAACCGGTTATACTAGCATCGAAATACTACACAAGAACTTGATGCTAGTAGAATCACAATATATATAGCAAACTCCCCCACAATATATGCATGTGAAAGAACTCAGTGGAGTTTTCTCTATATACACATCGATGCTACAAGCAAGCACAACAAATGTATATATGCATCAATGACAGGAACCAACCCACTTCTCCTAAACCCTCTAAAATTCTCCCCCATTGGCAACAAGTGCCAAAATGGAAGAAAAATCTAGACAACCAATATAGTATGGGTTCCTCCTTAATTTGTGCATTTCTCATATTGTGAGTGGAATCAAGTGCACATATCCAGTTACGAACAAACGAAGAAATTCACACTATGTTGAGGATCCATAGAATGCACCAAAAATATATGTCATGAGAATCAAACATCCAAAGGATCAAAAGAGCATATTTTGGACAAGGGGTAATGGAGATATCCAATATGATAATCATGCTAAGCATGGGTCCAAAATATATTAAAAAAACATGAGTGCAAAGATTTAAGAAATACATACAAGCACTCACTCAATAAGTACTAATCATGTCATGATGCAACATACACAATGTTGACTCTAACTTAAATAATGCATGAAGTAAGTACTTGTTACCGGGAGAGAAAGCATTGGTTCAAGGGGCCCTTGATCTAGTACGCGAACATGATGGACTTGATCTTGTTCTTGGATAGGTACATGATGTCCCATAGCATCTTGATCTTGTGTTGGGGGTGAGGACTTCCCTTGTGGTCGATCCACAAGAGGGTCTCTTATTCCTTCTTCTTCTACATGGACAAGGGGTGTTTCTTGTGGAAGAATATGACCAATCCCCATTGTACTTGCAGCTTCGGAAGGAGACTCATCACCTACAATACTTGAAACAAATTGCTCCGCATGGAAGCCGTTATTCTCATCACACTCCACATTCACCGTTTCCTCTATACACCACCGAACCGGGTTTTCATTTATCTTCTCTCTCAAATCAAAGAATCAACCAAGCTTGGCTCTAATAATTTTCCATGGTGTATCCACCTTCCTCATGAATAAGCCAAGCATCCAATGCTTCTCCAACGTACCTAAAACACATTAAGGTACACTTTGGTCCCCAAACTTATTGGGCCCGAAGTAGTTAGTCCAACCACAATACATAGGGCAAACTCCATATTAAATATGTGCAAAAGGATATGAACTTGAAGTTCATGCACACTTTTAATCATTAATGATTTGATGGAGTTTACCCTATATAGAGGGTCAAGTAGAGCAATCAAGGCATGAAAAAGTATATAAATAAATATGCATGCACATGCCTACCAAGATCCAAAGAGATACAATTTGGACAAAAGAACACTTAAACGAAGAATACTCCAAAAATAACATAAAGCATTCAAGTTGTCCAAATTATATCAAGAGATGAATCCACACAGGACTGTAAGAAAAGTACAACATATGAACTAAGCAAAAAGATAGTACAAGCAGTGAGATAAGGCAAGTTGAAGCACAAGCCGAGAAGAAGATGATCATCTATCCCTAATAATAAAGCACGGATTGACTCCGTGGGTTCACCGTCACAATACGCTTCTTCCCGTGATTTTACGCTTTCAGTTTGAATTTAAAACATATTCGAGATGGTACTGAATTTTCGTTATATCTGTTTAGATGCGTCTGGTTTTTGTTTTCCCGTACTGGGCCTCGGCTGATTCGCTAAACTGGGCCTCGGCTGGGCCTGCATGCTGAATTGTGTTCGTCGTAGGCTGGTTCACCGTCGTTTTCTATATCTGGCTGTATGTGTGTGTGTTTGAATTGAAAGAAATTAGAGGAAAAATGGTGGCAGCGTTGGGATTTGATCCCTAGTCTCCCATGTTGGTTGCAACACAGCAGACCAGTTAGGCTAGGCTCCTAAGCTTGCTAATTGGGGCGTCTCGAACCTTAAGAATAGAGACAGGCGTACTCGGGCCGAGATAAATGGGCACGGTCTTGATGGGCATGTGCGAGTGCTATGGCCCACTGGACGGACAAGGGACTAGGCTGTAAGTTTTTTTCATATTTTTTTACTTATCAAATAATCCCACCTTGCTATTTAACATTAATTTTTACCAGTTTATATACGTTTTTTAGGTTGTCAGGCATCGAGAAGCTGCTTTGGAAATTAAGCAAAGAAATAAAGAAAGGAAATAGACATTCTTTGCATGAGAAATAAAGAAGGAAGATGGTAATTATGTAGAGCCAGCAAGAAAGGTAATATGTATTGAATAAGAAATAAAGAAGGAAGAAAATTGATGGTAATTATCTGGGTGCCATATTAATCGCAGGAGTAATTAGCAGGCCTAGCAAAAAAGGAAAAAAAAATTGCATGGCAAAGAAGGAAGAAAATTGATGGTAATTATTTGGGCGCCATATTAATCGCAGGAGTAATTAGTAGGCCTAGCAAAAAGGAAAAAAATAATTGCATGAGAAATAAAGAAGGAAGGAGAAAGAGAGAGGAAGGAAATGGACGGTAATTATGTGGGCATCATAATATAAGAAAAAAAGAAAAAAAGAAAAACTAATTAACAGGAGGTGCAGGGGAATCAATGGTAGGTTGCCATGCTTATGAGTAAAAATGATGTGGCATTTTTTAATCCTCACTAAATTCATGTCATTTTTTTCTTTTGTTATGTTTTCCTTGCTCTTATAATTTTTACTGAATTTGCGCCAAATTTGTAGCACATTGAACATGATGTTTGCACATACAATCCTCACTAAATTTATGTCAATTCTTTCTACCGTTCTAACACACAGGCATATATAGTATTTTTAATATATAAATGGAGGTATAATATTATTGGTCCTCCCATTTCGTATGTCCATGATGTTTCCTCATATTGAGCTAGGCTATTCTACCAATCGTCTGTCTTGGGCCACCTGGCCTCTACCACGTTCGCCCGCGTAATGTTCGACCAGTAAAAAAAACGATGCCCTCCTAACATGTTTGGCGATATCTCACGAAAATTGCCCCAAAAGTTACAAAATATTACCCACCAATACAACCTACTACCCCTTTTCTAAATATAATAAGTCTTTTTAGAGATTCCACCACAAACTACATACGGATGTATATATACGTATTTTAAAGTGTAGATTAAATTATTTTACTTCATACGTAGTCTATATTGCAATCTCCAAAAAAACTTATATTTAGAAACAGATGGAGCATAAGTGATAAAAGAAGGTTTTACACAAGGGAATCCCCTGCCCATGCCGACCCATGCAGTAAGGACCACGTATACTGCGCTCTGTGCGCTGGAAGAAGACGTCGCACGCTTGTATGGGCCGCCCATGTCTAGGCGGCCTGTTTTTTAAAGTTTGTTTTTATTTATTTATTTTATTTTATTGTTTTCAATTTTTCTAGTTTTAATAAATTGGGACAGCAAAAAAATCTGGAAATTTTAGAAAACGAGAATTTAGCAATAATCTTTTAATAAATCATAAATTGTTTGTAGATTAAAAAATGTTTGTGATTTGGTAAAAAAATGCTTGCTTAAAAAGTTCGTGTATTAGAAAATGTTAATGAAATTGAACAAAAAACGTTCATGACTTAGAAAACAAATTATTCATTCATAAAATGTTCACTGATTCAAAAATGATCATGAATTTCAAAAAATGTTCGTTAAATCAAAAAAATGTCCAGGAATTTCAGAAAATATTTCACAATTTCCTAAAAATGTTCTTCGATTATAGAAATGTTTGTCAATTAAAGAAAATTGTTTTAAAACATGTTCACAAATTATTATTATTATGCAAATAGCATAAAATCTTCAAGAATTCAAAAAATGTTCTTTATTTTAGAAAAAGTACAAAAATTTGTAAAATTGTCTAAAAATTTGAAAAATGTTCACGAGTTTAGAAAAAATGTTCATCATTTCATAAAACTGAGAGTGATAATGTATCTTGGTGATGCAGCAAAATGTGGTCATGGCCATTGAAGATTATAGTTTTTTTTCTGTTGCAACGCACGAGCCCTTTTGCTAGTAAATGTAACATCCTAAATTTTCAATTTGGAATGTTTTACATAGATCATCCATGCATATCATGTTTTATTGCTTTTCCGTTCCATAATCCTCGAAATCCTAAGCAGCTCAAGGACCCTCGGAGAGAGTTGGGGATTTCCCGGTCTTCATATTTGATTCTTTTATCAAATAATGAAAAGAGGATTTGATTTTAATTATTTCTCTCCGAAAAATATTTCACATTAAAAATTAAAGAGAGGAGATAATATGACTTCTCCAAAATAAATGAAATATTGGAGGAAAAATATTAAAATCATTAGTTGATTTTTATTGGATTTTATTCGGATTTTATTTGCATTAGAAAAATTGCATGTTTTTTAAAATTGCATTTTAGGGCCAAGAAAATGTTCATCTTGTTCTAAATATTTTATTTAGACGGTGAAAATTTGTTTTGGCATTTTTAGGTTTTTTTCTAGGATTTTATTTCGGTCGGCGAAGTTTAAAAAAAAGGGTTCCCACGCCGACTCGGCCTAAGGCCCAGCCGCGCCAGGCCGCTGCCGCCGCCTCCTGTGCGCGCGCGTGCCGCCGCCGCCGCCACTCGGACCGGAGTCCGAGTTGGACTCCGCCTCCGTCACGCCTTGGCCCTTCCTCCAAGTCGCCGCCCCGTCCCCTTTATATACGCCGCCACCCCGCCCCCAACACCACCACCGCCGCCGCCAACCCTGCCGCCCGCAGCCGCCGCCGCCCGTGCTCGCCGCCGCAGCCGCCGCCGCCAAGCCCCGCCGCCCCGCACCCTGCCTCGCCGGAGGTAGCCGCCGCGCCCCGCCGCCGGTTTTTTTATAAAAACCTTTTGATTTTTTTCAGAAACCCTAGATTCTTTTTTTCGGATTCGCCGGTTTTTCTCGGTTCTTCCAGTTAGCGGATGTTCGTCCGTACGTTCGTTTTAACGAACGGTTTTCGCCCGTTAGTTACAGCTAACGAATGCTCGTTCGTTAGTCTGTTCATGAGTTTTATTTTATCTGATTTATTCCATGATTTTTCTGATCGTGATTTCTGATCCGATCTTAGTTTCTGTTTATCTTTTCGCTCGTTTAACGGAATCAGGCGATTCAAGTGCCTGGAGTTTCGTCTCGAAACCCTCTTTCTGTTTAACCAACTCAAACAAGTTTTGCTACTGTAAAATTTGACCTAGTTTCAGATTAGTAAACGAAGCTTCTTTCTTTCGCCGTTTGAGTTTCCTTGCTCTGTTTGTTTTGATTCTTTTTGCGAACCAGAGTTCTTAATTTGAACTTTCTGGTCAACCTCTCTTATTTTGAGTTTTGATTGTGCATCGTTTCTTGTTACTTATGTATGTTATTGGTTGCTTGCAATAGAATTCCCGGAGTGCGAAGCGTGTTACTACGAGTCTCTAGGATTCGCGGATCGTCAGCAAGGCAAGTAACACTTTGATCATATCCCATTATTACCCAGTTTTTATGCATTAGTTCCAATCCTCAAACACTACATGATTAGGATGTCATTAACTTGTGGGTTGGGAAGTAGTTGCTGAGGTAGAACCTATTGCCCTGTTATATTCAAACCCGTGGGAGTTACTTCTACGTATTTCTTATTGCTATGCTATGCTCGTAGACGTGGTTTGGGTTTGAGTGAAATTCATGTCAGATGTGAGATTGTTAATTAATGGTTCAACTTAAGGTGGCAACTTAATCAAACAAATGGGTGGATTGAGGCACCTGGGGAACCCAGTGTTGTCTGTTTTTTTAGAAATCCCGGGGTACCCGTGTGATCTTCCTATGGACTGCCACCCAGGCTCAAAAGGAACTGAGATGATTCATGATAGAAACTTCCATGTGCAGCCACAAGCTATTATGGGCTCTAGCATAGTTGAGTAAGTTACGTGAAGCTCTTGAAGAGGTAGATCAGCAGGTAGTGGGTTTTGTAGGTTTTGTATGGTCTACCCGGAGTAGAGAGTTAACGTTTCTGAAAGACTGTGCCTCGGTCATCCGTTTCTCAAACACCATGTAGTGCGAGAAATCCAACAGAGGCGATCGAGTCTTGTGGGGAAAAGTGCGCAAACCTCTGTAGAGTGTACAATCTAATCATGGTTAGCTGTGTCCCCGGTTATGGACAATTCTTGAGTATCTAGTACTTGGGTTATCACATGTATCTCACCTGCTTAATTAATATTGTTGGGTTGTTAATCACTTTAATTGGGGTTGAGTTGGGGATACCTTCTCAATGATGTTTCAACCACCATGATAGTAAAAATAAAAATCTATTCCGTTGTTGTAGGGAAAATTGGCTTTTCGCAAAACTACAACCATACAGCTTTCCACCAGCCATATATGCATATAGTGATAGCATTATTCTGTTTCTGCTCTACTGTGTTATATTGCCAGAATATTCCATGTGCTGACCCGTTTTTAGGCTGCAACGTATTATGTTGCAGACTTTTTAGATGAGGAGTAAGGTTCGTTAGGTCGTTGCTGTGCAGCTCAGCTATGCCGTTGGAGTTAATGGATTCACCCTATCTTCCAAGCCTTTCACTGTTATCGCATTAGATGGCCTTAAGCCATATTATTGTAATAAGTTCTCGTTGGAGACATTCGATGTAATAGTGTGTGATTGCTACTCTGTTATAAATGCTTCAAGTACTATGTGTGTCAGCATTACCGATCCAGGGATGACACTGAAGCACAGAGACTTGACCATCTGAGGTCGGGTCGCTACAATAAAATTCTACCACAAGCAGAAATACCAATTGGTATTTGGAATTAACACTCGGTGGTAGAATCCGAAGAAGCATAAGATCATAATCAACAACCACCCCGTGCGCACGGGGGTCAAAAGACCCCGTGCACACGCGGTATCCAGGGAGTTACATAGTACCCCGTGCGCACGGGGTACCCAGAGAGTTACACAACACCCCGTGCGCACGGGGTATCCAGAACTTTTCTGGTGCAAATTTCTGGATACCACGGCAAGCACACAACATAGACAAATAACCACCTACAAGAGATAATTAATGGATACTTTGAGAATCTGAATTTCAAATGAGCTTGACATACCACATAGTGACTAGATAATATTGAGTATCAATTCTATGTAGTATTTCTCATATTCACATTTTGGGTTTGTGATGCGCACAAAACATAATACTCCCCCATAATGTGATGATCCATTAATATCTCGCAAGAGACAAACAACATACAAATAAGGCTCAAGACAACAAGCAGCACTATATGATGTGCAATGCAACCTACACATGCTAGATAACACGAATCAAGCATACTAGGAAGCACAACATATAAATGCACATGCTAGATACAAAACCTAAGCATGCAAGGGGCGAGTAACTTTTAATGTAAGCAATAAAAATACAAGTTACCGCAAGGAGGAACATTGGATAGATAAAATGAAGTTAATCCACATGACTTGGCTCGAACAAATAAATTGTGAATATTATTTTCTTCATGAACTAGCCAAATCTCCAATGTCCTCCACACACCTATTGATCAAGGTTGAGCTTGATGGTCCCCAACCAAGTTGGGTCCTAAGAAGTTATTCACAATAGGCTTGGCAACCCAAATGGCCTTTTCCATTTCCAAACCACTTTGGGCATCAACAAACTTGGCAAACAAATTGCCAACAACATCCTTCCTAAGCGAATAATGATCATTGACTAGAGGAGGCTTAGGGATGTTACTGTTGGGACAAGATGAAGATATGTGTCCCTTCTCACGACAAATATAGCAACATGTGCTCCCCTTCTCTTATTCTTTACTTTCTCAACTTGGGGAGCATTTCCTTGGTTCACTATTGATAGTGTCCTTTCTTCAGCTTGAGGTTGACCCTGAGATTGAACTTGAGGTTGACCTTGAGATTGAAATTGAGGCCGCTTCCATTGTTGCTTCACATTTGAAGCCTTCTTCTTCAATGGACAAGATCTCACATGGTGTCCAACATTCTTGCACTTTAAGCATGTGATGTTGGCCGTATTCTTGACTTGGTCTTGTCCCTTATTCCTTTTCTTGGACTTCCTGTTGTTGGAGATGAAACCAAGTCCACCCATGTCATGAGGGGATTTTTGACCACTCAAAATATTGTTGAGAGTGGAATTTCCTTTATGACACATTTCCAAGTCTTTCTTCAAATTAGTGACTTGAGCCTTGAGCTCTTTGTTTTCCTCTACAAGGTTAGTATCAACAAAAGTACTAGAGGAAGTAGAAACTTCATTATTAGAGCAACAAGGCAAGGGGAGCAATTCATCAAGAATTGACTATAATATGTCTGGATGAATTACTAGGACTAGCACATGTCAATAAATCATTTTGAGTAGATATAGTACTAATGTCCACATGAGGCTCACGAGATGTTACCTTAGTCACAACAGCCTCATGAGCTAACTTTAGCCTTTCATGGGAGATTAGAAGGTCATCATGAGAGCCCGAGAGCTTTTCATGACTTTCTTCTAATTTCCCATAATTGCTAGTTAGCAAAACAAGTTGAGCCCTTAGCTCAACATTCTCCTTCAATATAGATGCTTCACAAGGAGTAGAGTTAGTAGCACAAGCATCATTGACAATATGAGAGGAGCTAGAAGAAACTAGAGACTTCACATGAGTAGCTTGAAGTTCCTCATAAGACTTAGAGAGTTTGGTGAGCTCTACTTTGACATTCTTGTAGACAAGGTCAAGGTGCTCAAAATCCTCTTTAAGTTGATCATGAGCAACTTCAATCTCTTCTTTAGAAGATTCTAAGTCTCTAAGAGTTTCTAGAGCATCAAGAAGGTGACAATCAAGTTTTTCATTCTGTTCTTGCTCTTCGTGAAGTAAATCATTACACTTTTCCAAAATGAGTGATAAGATATTTAAACATCTCATAAGTGTTCTTATTTGCCCCACGAAGAGAATTACCAATTTCATATATTTCTTGACTCATATCCCTATCACATTCATCATCACTCTCATGAATATCATTACAAAGAGTAGATGATACCTCGATATTACCTCTTGCCATGAGGCACATGTGAACATCGGAGGTTGACGATGATTCTTTTGGAGAGGGAGTTTCTTTATCATCAGGAGTAGGATGTCCGTGTCCATCCTCTTAACACTCATAGCATTTCCTCTCCAACGAGGTGATGTCCTTCTTTGCTCCTCTAGCAATTTCCTCAATAATGGTGTGCGCACTATTTTCTCTTGTTTCGTCTACATGGTTAGTCAAACAACAACTAGATGAAATGGAAGCATAGATATCATGGAAACAAGGAGTATCAAGCATATCATCACAAAAAGGTATTCAAGGAATCACCAAATGATATGCATGGACTATCAACACAAGAATGTAAGTCATTTTTGCTAGTTATGCTCAAGTCCATAGAATCGACAACACTAGCATGTATACATGAAAGATAACCAATGTTTAGCATAACATCATCATCACAAATAATATTTCCACTCACCATGTCATTACCTTGGGACATGCCATATGATGGTGAGGTGGAAGAAGTAGAAATTTCCAAGCACATGGGTGAAGAAGCAATATGGAGTTCTTCATGATTTGAAGATGTGGAGAACTCCTCAATTGACTCCTCCGACATATGATGAATATCAACAAGATTGGACCCACCATATATTTCTTCAAGTTTGGCCCACATATCATGAGCCGTCACACAAGTCATGATTGACTCAAACACTTCGAGGGATATGGACCGGATTATGGCATTCTTAGCACCATACCCACAAAGCATATCATCATTTTCCTCATTAGTTGGAAAAAGGTCAACCTTCCACGGAGAAGCCCCTACAAGAACAATTCGCACAAAATTTGGACCCATGGTCCGGAAATGACAAAGCATGCGAATTTTCCACAAGTGATAGTTTGTGCCACTAAAACAAAAGGTGTCATCGTGCACTACGCCACTAGTCGACATCTTTACTCTCTAGGCGGTGAAGCCTACCAAGGAGAGACCAAAGCTCTGATACCAATTGAAATGATCTAGATGATGACTAGAGGAGGGGTGAATAGGCGTTTTAAAACTTTTACGGATTTGGCTTTATCCTAATGCAGAATTACACTAACGGAAACTTTTCATTCACAAATCCTAAATATGCTAGGCTCAACTAAGTGCACCAACAACCTATGCTAAACAAGATAGGCACTAAAAGAAACTAGCAAGCACAAACTATATCACAAGATAAGGAAATGTAGGAAGTACTAAGCAATGCAACTAGCACAAGATATATCAATATGAGCAAGTATGAATTGCGGAAAGTAAATGGTATGGGTATGAGATAACCACAAGTGAGTCGGAGACGCGGATTTATCCCGAAGTTCACACTCATGAGAGTGCTAATCTCCGTTAGGGTGGTGCCAAAGCCAAAGCTCCCGGGCGTCACCAAGTGACTCACCATATTCTCCCTTCAGAGTCACCCCCAACGGATGAGCCTCGGTTCACTCGGGGTTGGTCTTGAAGGCGACCACCACACCTTTACAAACTTATCCGGAGCACACCACAACCACGGAAGCTTCCGGAGGAACTTGACCACCTAGGCCACTTCAACATCCTTCCCCGGAGCACACCACAAAAGGAAGCTTCTGGGGGAACCTGGGCCACATAGGCCTCTTCACAATCTTCTCAATGTATCACCAAACCATCTAGGAGGCGAAGCCTCCAAGAGTAATGAACTCACGGGCTCTCACTCGAACAAATCGATGCGGGGGGCTCAAACCAAAGCAACAAATGCAATGCAAGGTCAAGCAACAAATGCTCAACTCACTCTCTCAATCTCACAAGATGCAACTCAAGAAAGTAGAGGATTGAAGAGAGGGAATGCAATGGAGGAAATCAACAAATGACTCCAAGATCCATCCACAAATCCCCCTTCACTTAGAGGGGAGACAGTGGTTTGGGAGAGGTGGTAAGAGGCTCAAAATGATGTTTAGAATGTGAATGAACAACCCCCAAACCGGTGGGGAGGAAGGGCTCTTTTATAGCCAACTTCCAAAACTAGCCGTTGGGGCTCCAAGGGACACTTCCTGGACACCCCATGCCCACGGGGTCCCGTGCGCACAGTACAATCCCGTGTCCATGGGGCCCTGTGCCCACACGGGTCAAAAACCCCGTGTCCACGGGGTACCCAGAACAGCCTGCAGCAGCCCACTAAAACTGTGATAACTTTGGCATACGGACTTCGAATTCGATGATCTTGGACTTGTTTTGAAGCTATGGAAAAGACCAAGGTCCTCACATAGAGAACCACCCAAGATAAACAAGAAATAATAATGCAATTAATGCAAAGGTTTGATCTCTCCACATGCGACATGATCAAGCTACTTGCCCGAGAGTCCCTCTTGATAGTACGGCTATCAAACCTATAATCCGGTCTCCCTCCAAGCACCATGAGGCCGGCAAAACTAGGAAAACCTAGCTAAGGTATACCTTTGCCTTGCATATTCAACTTGAGCTTGGTGATGACTCCAATGCTTGTCTCAAGTTGGAATCCCTTTCTTGTCCACAACCACTTGGTGAAGATGCTTGAATTGCTTCTGAAGGAAATATGCCCTAGAGGCAGTAATAAAGTTATTATTTATTTCCTTATAATCATGATAAATGTTTATTATTCATGCTAGAATTGTATTAACCGGAAACATAATACATGTGTGAATACATAGACAAACAAAGTGTCACTAGTATGCCTCTACTTGACTAGCTCGTTAATCAAAGATGTTTATGTTTCCTAACCATGAACAATGAGTTGTTATTTGATTAACGAGGTCACATCATTAGTTGAATGATCTGATTGACATGACCCATTCCATTAGCTTAGCACCCAATCGTTTAGTATGTTGCTATTGCTTTCTTCATGACTTATACATGTTCCTATAACTATGAGATTATGCAACTCCCGTTTGCCGGAGGAACACTTTGGGTGCTACCAAACATCACAACGTAACTGGGTGATTATAAAGGAGCATTACAGGTGTCTCCAAAGGTAGATGTTGGGTTGGCGTATTTTGAGATTAGGTTTTGTCACTCCGATTGTCGGAGAGGTATCTCTGGGCCCTCTCGGTAATGCACATCACTTAAGCATTGCAAGCATTACAACTAAATGAGTTAGTTGCGGGACGATGTATTACAGAACGAGTAAAGAGACTTGCCGGTAACGAGATTGAACTAGGTATTGGAATACCGACGATCGAATCTCGGGCAAGTAACATACCAATGACAAAGGGAACAACGTATGTTGTTATGCGGTCTGACCGATAAAGATCTTCGTAGAATATGTAGGAGCCAATATGGGCATCCAGGTCCCGCTATTGGTTATTGACCGGAGACGTGTCTCGGTCATGTCTACATTGTTCTCGAACCCGTAGGGTCCGCACGCTTAAGGTTACGATGACAGTTATATTATGAGTTTATGCATTTTGATGTACCGAAGGTTGTTCGGAGTCCCGGATGTGATCACGGGCATGACGAGGAGTCTCGAAATGGTCGAGACATAAAGATTGATATATTGGAAGCCTATGTTTGGATATCGGAAGTGTTCCGGGTGAAATCGGGATTTTACCGGAGTACCGGGAAGGTTACCGGAACCCCCTGGGAGCTAAATGGGCCATGATGGGCCTTAGTGGAAAAGAGAAGAGGCAGCCCTACATGGGCTGTGCGCCTCCCCCTTCCCCTAGTCCTATTAGGACTAGGAGAGGTGGCCGGCCCCCTCTCTCTCTTTTCCCCCTCCGCGAATCCTATTCCAACTAGGATTGGGGGGGGGGAATCCTACTCCCAGAGGGAGTAGGACTCTCCTGGCGCCCCTCCTATGGCCGGCCAGCCTCCCCCCTCTAGTCCTTTATATACTGAGGCAGAGGCACCCCAGAAAGACACAAGTTGATCCACGTGATCTATTCATTAGCCGTGTGCAGTGCCCCCTGCCACCATATTCCTCGATAATACTGTAGCGGAGTTTAGGCGAAGCCCTGCTGCTGTAGTGCATCAAGATCGTCACCACGCCATCGTGCTGATGGAACTCTTCCCCGACACTTTGCTGGATCGGAGTCCGGGGATCGTTATCGAGCTCAACGTGTGCTCGAACTCGGAGGTGCCGTAGTTTCGGTGCTTGATCGGTTGGATCATGAAGACGTACGACTACTTCCTCTATGTTGTGTCAGTGCTTCCGCAGTCGGTCTGCGTTGGGTACGTAGACAACACTCTCCCCTCTCGTTGCTATGCATCACATGATCTTGCGTGTGCGTAGGAATTTTTTTGAAATTACTACGAAACCCAACAGCTTCCTCATATTGCAATGAGGGAAGCCTTAACTTAAGCCCATCTTCACATGAGCATTATCATGATGTGGACCGCAAGCTTCAAAGAATATAACCTCTGGCTTCTCATCTTGCACCTGGACTCCTCGAACCCGATGACCATCACCACTTGATGTCATCCACACATAGGCTACTTGAGATCTTTCCTTTTGATGCAAGCCCATGAGAAACACCTAATCCACATAGACATAACAAACACATAGTATGGGTTAAGTAACAAAGCACAATTCACAATTACTTACCATACCACTAGATCACTTGATCCCACGTGGTACAATGTTTGCGCTTTGAGAGTTGACCACCTAGATATAATCTTCGAGCTTCATCTTGGTCAACCAACATCTTTAGTCCAAGCTCCATCTTGGTTTCTTGAAAGCCACAATGAACTCTTCATTTCCCTTCATTGCTTCAAGAAAATATCACCAAAGACTCTTTCATGACCATATCAAGTTCCACTATGAATATCATCTTGATCACCACTTGCCCTTCTAAAAACTCCATCACAATCTCTTGAGAGGCATAATGAATTCTTCACTTTAGTTGCTTGCTTTAAGACTTGATCAACTGAAACCCAACACGTGAGCTCACCATGATCTGGTCTTGAATCATAACTTGAGTTATTCTCTTGATTATTCTCTCAAACCCTTGATCCTTAAAAGTCCACCATCATAATATCTTGAGAGGCACAATCAATTTTTCACTCTAGTTGGTTGCTTCAAGACTTGATCAACCTAAACCCAACACATGAGCTCACCATGATCTTATCTTGAAACCATAACTTGAATTCTTCTCTTTGATTATTCTCTCAAGCCCTTGATCCTTAAAAGCCCAAATATGGCAGTCTTTGACATCCTCCAATGAACTCCACCATGAACATAATTAGATTAGGCATAGAAATCAATCTTGATGGATTCAATAGAAGTACTCGAAGACCAACTTGAAACCTCACTGGATATGGGATCTCGAGAGCCAATACCTAGGCCTCATGATCACGGGGTATCCAGAGAGTTGACGCTCGACCCCATGCGCATGGTACAAGCCCGTGTGTAAGGGGTATCCAAAGAAGGATACCATGATGACTTCTTCAGATGCTTTGATGGCAGACTTCACAAAACAACCCAACGCACTTCAAACATCACTATAGAACATATCTTCATATAAGATTCAATGCACTTGATGCTCCATAGGAATTGTCATTTAACTCCAAAGCATACAACAAATATATCTTCATATATATGGACTTCGTCCTTGATTCCATCCAATATCCTTGAGGCACTATCTTCATATATATGGACTTCATCCTTGATTCTATCCAATATCCTTGAGGCACCATCTATGGACAAAACCTTCAAATATATCTCATTGAGAAACATTAGTCCATAGAGATTGTCATGTAATTACCAAAACCACACTTAGGGGCTACATGCCCTTTCACCGGCGCTGCTCGACGTCAAGGCCGAGCCCGCGGCGGAGAAGCCGCTCGACCGGTGCACTCGCAGTGCCGACATCGTCATCAAACAAGGAGGCCGGCGCGCCTCCTCGTCGGCTCCTCCTCCGCGCTTCGTCAAGCCCAAGACGGAGTCGGGGCTCGCGCCGGTGAAGATGGAGCCGGGCCTCCTCCCTGCGGTGAAGACGGAGCACGGCGGCGACGTCGAGCTCGACGACAACGCGGCCCTGGAATGGGCGCGCGCGGACTCCCTGAAGATGGCGAGGGAGCGCCAGTGCGCCGCCCTGCAGCGATTTGCGCAGCGCCGCCGGGCCGCGACGAAGGAGGCGTCATTGTCGCCGAGGACAGCGACGACGACGACGCGTCGCCGCCACCAGTCCGCGTTGGCGACGCCGGTCAGGGGTCCACCAGGGACGGTCATGTCAAGGAGGAGAAGCCCGATGACGACGACGGCGGCGAGGATGGCGGCGACGACGGCGACTACTCCGCGTTCAGCCAGTTTCTTTTTTAATTAGATATATTATGTAATAAAAATCCGCGACTATTATGTAATATATGCAGAAATTTGCCGAAATTTGCTATATTTTTGCCTTTTTTGAACGCGTCTGGGGCGGCCCTGAGGTGGGCGGCTGGGGACCAACTCGTCCCCAGGCCGATTTTTTGCGTCGGCTCACCCCCAGGCGGCGATTTTAGGCGCCCCTGGGGAGCCAACGGCTGGAGATGCTCTTAGTCTTACTGTTGTATGGCTTTATAAGGTCTTGCGAGAATAATTAATAAAGTGGCCGTATGCATCGCCCAGATGCAGATGCCGGGGTCATCCTCCTTTTGTAAAAAAAAGATCTTCATACATCATCCCTTTCTTAACTCCTCCCTCCATTCACAAGTATAAAAGTTTTGAATATTTCAATATGAACCATACACTAACCATAACGAGAACAAATGCATTAAAATGTGTTTATATACATCTGAATCAGAGAAAAGCTACTCCCACACTACTAAAACAACGATAAATAATATGGATCGGAGTAAGTAGAACATTTTATATTTATAAACAGAGAAAGTACATCACAGGGGTTTTCAGCAAAATTCTCATTATGTACATCACAAATAATTGTATTAAACTACAAAGGGAAATTCTAATAAGAACACGTACGCACATATCACATGACCCACAAAACGTCATGACTCGCCTCTCTCCTCTGTAGCAAGTACATTTTCTTATCCTATCATCTACAACCGCACGCTCCATATCCACCCTAAAAGCTCGAATGGCCTGCCCGATCACTACCTGGACGCGAAATTGCCACCCAACCGGACGCCCGAAACGCAAACGCCCGGCCTGGCTGACAACCCCCGTATCCATATTTGCGATCGATATGGGGACGCCCGAACGTGCCCGCCATGTCGGATCCGGCCCACAATGGCCTACCCGACCCGCATATATTCAACCATATATGCATTCCAGAAGAAACCTAGCCGCATTCCACTCCGCTCCACTCAAACTTCCACCCATCCCGCCCCTTTGGTCCAAAAAGCCCTAAGAAACTCCTAACCTAGCCACAACATATTATTTATTGTGTTGAAATGCTATTTTTTCTATTTCTATCAAAGGTTGTTGCTGATTGTGTGTTTGGTTTCCTACGGGGATAAAGAAAACAACGAGGATGGGGATGAGAAACTTTTTATCCCCGCAAGTGGCTATGGGGATGGGGACGGGCATGGGAGGGTTGTCGCGGGGAGGGGATGGGAGTCTAATGCCTGCTTGGGTAATCCCCATTGCTAGCCTGACCTCCGCAACCCATTTGATGGCGCGCCGTCCCCGCGGGGTCGGGCTCCGAGCCAGAGGTCAACGCCGGTATGGTGTATGGCAAGCACGCTATGGACATTCCTGGCTGCGGACGCGAGGCGTGCCCGCCGTGCAAGGCACCAAGCGCAGATGGCCGCAGAAGCTCTCACGACCCAGACCGCGAAGGTGGAATTGCACACTGCTGGGCCTGCCCGCCCGCCCGCCAAATCCATCATCGACCTCTCGTCCACTGGCGACAGACAGGCCGCAGACTCCGACGAGGAAGAACATGCCATGGGAGACGACGACGCCTCGAGTCCCGTGAGCGTCCCATGTCCTACTCTACCTCATCGGCGATCGCACCTTCACTTCAAGGGGCCCAGCCGGTCGCCGGGCATGGACACGACCGGAACAATAAGGATGGTTGCCAGCAAAAATTTAGATTAATTTGACGTTGTATGGATTTGATAATTTTAAAATGAGGTATCCAATTATGGAATCAAATTTTTACATGCTGACCGGGCACTGTTGCAAACGCGCACGCGGACATATTTCGGTACTTGAGGTTGTAGATGCTCTCACACTCTCTCTTCCCTTTTTTGTTTGCTTCAATGAGAGAGATCCCCTAATCCATCGATTGATCGTGCAACCCCAAGTCGCACTCCTGCCCCTACAGCTTCTAGTAAGTCCATGACCCCTATGCACACACCTTTTTTCCTCGTTGTCGTGGTATTTTTTTGTGTGGTTCTAAAGGGGCGATTTGTTGGAAATTACCGTACCGGTGAGCTTGATGAGAGGGAGGGGTGTGGAGGGAATGGGTCTTCGATGAGGCGCTACGGATCCTCCGGTCGGTGGCGCTTGCATCATCATGTATCCGAGCATGGTTGTAGTTTGTATTATATTTTAGAAGTTGTATTTTGTACCTTTTTTAGGGATTTTTTTTGAGGATTTTTTTTAGACTCCCTCCTGCCGGACTGCATAACATTGACTCAATGGGCCCCATAGTCCATCCGAGTCCAGAGCCCGTCTGCAGAGCATCTCCCCAGCCCAACTTTATAAACCCGTCAATACATCCTGGCAGAGGCAGCCGCACTCTCACTCTCCGTCTCCTCGCCAACGACAGCGAGCAGTGAGCTGCGGGGCGCGTGCGGCGTCGGTGTGGAGAGCGACGCGACCGACTCCGGCAGGCGCCTCCTGATCACCACCGCCTTCTCCTCCGCAATGGCGAACAGGGGAGGGAAAGGGTCCTACCCCCCGTCCAAGTCAGGTGATCCCCGTTCACCCCCCCTTTCGTTTTATCCCCTGTTTCCCTGTTTTTTTTTTTTTTTTTTTTGCGTCGATGTCGTCTCAATCCTCGACCAACGCGACATTCACCGGATAAAACCCGGTGGATGCGGGGATCTTCGCGTCTATCGAGTAGGATCCGATGCGAATGGCCATGGATTAGGGTTTACAGAACGCCGAGGGTTTTGTTGTCACGGTACTGGTGCCCTGGCGGGTGGGCATCGGAAGGATATGAATTTTGGCTATCGGAGAAGATTTAGATCCAATTTGATCGGTGCGAGGGCTTATGATTTGGTTGCTTATTATGTTGTTTTAATCGGATTTTGTTATGGGTGTGATATATCCACGACAAAACAGAGCTGTTTGTTCAGGGCCTCTTTCGACTGTAGGACTTTTGAGAAGGGTTCCAGTCCTTAAGATTTTTTTTCCTGACAATGCCCTTTGGATCGTAGAATTGGATTGGGTTATCTGTTATGTGCGCTTGTAGAAATACATCTGGCTAATATTTGTTACCAAATTAATCTTTAACAACTTTCCTACTGGTTGTGTCACATTCATATGTGGTGTGGGTGGGTTCTTATAATTTGGTGTCTCAAGGAAAGCTGGAAAAGTAGATAATTGAGTTGATCGTGACACAGCTTGCTCAAAATGACGATGCATTAAACGCTGCTGGGCATTGTCGAATCACTAGCAGCCTAATAGGTTTTGGGTCTGCTTGCCTGTGAATAAGGTAACACTAAATGGATTATTTGTGTTTATGCACAAGTGCATTGCTAAATTTAGCGATTCCTAAGGGTTTTAGTCTAACGAATGGTCCTTCCCTTCAACAAGAGAGTGAATATCCGTGGATATGTCTTGCATGCGTTCCTTGGAAGAATTTTTGTTGATTTTGGTGCAGTTAAGCACATAAGCTTGGTCTGTATATTTAAATTCCATGCTTGAGCATCTTGGTGTGTTCTCTTTTTTTTTCCTGCTCTGCAGAGGAAGGCCAGCTGTCAATGTAGGGCATGTTTGGTTGGTAACTAACTGCCTTAGCTTAGGTGCTCAAATTCTTAGCCTCACTTTGGATTGCCCAAGGGAATTTTGCCACACTTTTTGTGTGTATGACATGTGGACTTATATTGAACAAAAAGAATCTTGCCTTAGGTGTGGCTAGAACCAAACACACACCTAACCTGGTCAAACTTGCCTAACTTGATATGTGGCAAAGTGTGGCTGGGAACCAAGCAGCCCCTTAGTCAATCCAACCTTCACTATTTTGGTGAAGGAAAATCCTTGTATCAAATGTAGAACTAAACTAGAAGCTGAGGTATATGCCTATTCTGAAATATCACATGTGTGATATGCTCGTGGTTCTGTGATAGTTAGCGTTTTTTCGTACCTGTGTTAGAACGGCTTACGACATGCCGTAAATTCTCTCTCAAGAATATACTACTTTAGAGAACATGATGATTTATCCCTTGCTTATTTGAAGTAATAGGTTATCTATTTCGCAGCATCTTAGTAACACACACCACAACCTTGTTGTCTTGTTGAAATGCGTGGAATGGAGTGATGTACATGTATCAAGTCTGCATATTGTACTGTGTGTTTTGGAATTAATTTTAAATAGCAATATTTAGCAGCACTATCACCAAAGAACTAGCCATGGGCATGGGTGCGTGGAAGTTAGCTATCCATGTGGCAGAACCATGACTTGGTTTCGAGATCTTATCGGTTTCAACTCTAGCCTACCGCAACTTGTTTGGAACTGAGAGGCTTAAGTCAAAATAAAGTGAAATTGCGGGGCACAATTAAAGTGAAATTGCGGGGCGCAAATAAAGTGAAATTGCGGGGCACGACAGCAACAAAACAACCACCGCCTATATATTGAGTTATTGACCTCCATTTCCGGTTCATCCCACCTCCAACTTTCCTCCTCTTCCCCTCTTCTTCAGATCTACTCCGCCGCCGCCTCCCATGGCGCCTCCAGCCAGAAACCTTAACCCTAATCCGAACACTAACAACCCCGATCTTCCCTCCGACATGGGTATTCTCTTCGGTTCGCCTCCTACCGCTGCGCCCACGTTCCCTGCCGCCATCGGCCCGCCGCCGCCGTTCAGCCCTTACTCCCACCCCTCGGCCACCTCTCCCTTTCACGGCGGCCCCTACCTCCACCACACGCAGGATCTTCATCCCCCTATGCCCCGCCCACCCATCTCCTTCCCCATGCACCGCCCAGCCATCTCCTTCCCCATGCACCGCTACTTCTCCACTCCAGATCTAAATGCAAACCCTAGCGCCGCCTTGCCCGGCAGCTACCTTCACTACCCGCAGGATCTCCGATACCTCAACTCCTACAGGCAAGACCTGAACCTGAGTGTTAACCTCAGAGCCGCCTTGGGCCGCCTGCAGGATCGCCAATCTCCCATGGCCAGCTCAGGCAACTCCATCCACACACTTAACCCAAACACAAACCTGAACCTGAGCGCCAACCCCAGCGCGGCTTCGCACGGCCGCTACCATCAGAACGCGCAGGATATTCGACATTCCATGCCCCGCCCAGTAATATCCTTTACCATGCCAAACCGGAGCGACAACCCCCGCACCGTTGCAGGTGCCAAACCTGAACAGAATAAAGGTATTTATGTCTGACAGGGAAGTTTTTTAATCTAAGGCTTTTATGGTATGTTTTTTTGTTGTTCAGTTGTGTGATCCTGCTATATGATGATTGATGATTTTACAGCTTCATAAAAATGAATGCTGTGTTTTTTGAGAAGTTGAGCTTTCGAAGGCAAGTTTAGAGTTTGACATATTTCTTACCTGTTTTATTTTTGCAGGAGCACCGAACGGAAGGCAGAACAATTCTAATGATGTTATTCACCTTTCTGATTCCGATTCTGATTCTGATTCTGATGGTAATAATATTGCCCAATCTTGTCATTAAACATTTTCCAGGCAACAGTTTATTTATTGGACTAAATCCTTTTTATTTTCAACTCACATTATCCTTCTTATGATATGTTTTATGTCTGGCTACTTGGTCTGGGCATGCCAAGTCCCATGTGTTCACACTGCTGTTCTACTTAAATCTAGTTTTACTACACTTATCACAGCTCTGCTCCATGAGAAAATCCTTTGGTATTTGCTTTTGTTATAAGAATTAAAGAATATCACTTGTGTCTGCTAGCACGTTACGAGCTATCTGTCTGATATGATCATTGTGTTTTATTTATCACTGTCAAGAAAATTCTATTTGTATGGTTGTACCCTGCTACCCTAGGGCTTAGGGCATCTTTAGCAAGAAGGTAGTAAACTTTACTGTTGAAAACTTGAAATGATACTTTTTGTTCCAGTAAAGATTAAAAAATGATTTAACTAGAATAGTCCCACAACCTTCTACACTCTCCAAATACTTGTCTTGGCAGCCTTCATAGGATTGATCAAATACTACAGAAAAAAATGTCGGAATAGAATTATATACCATGTTTGTGGTTCCCCTTTGGTTTTATTTGCAGATGATTCGTTGACTATTTGCTCATAGTTGATGTTATTTACCATTACATTGAGTGTGAAAGGACACTTCATATCGTTTGTAGTTGAAGGCAAGACACTGTTGTTTTGTTTCACCAATTTATGGCTGTGCATACCAAATGGTAATCATTGAGCTGCTTACATTGTAACTATTGCAGTATTTGATAGGGCAGGATATCTGATCACAGTACATAAATAAGCACTAAAATTTACCGGATAGTTGAATGAAACCGATTAAGTCAATGTGAATACTGTATTGATATATAGTTGGAAATATACAAGAAACTCATATATCACTGCCTGTATTTAGATTTTTTCGAAGAAGAGGCTCCCCCCACACACTCCAAGTCAAATGGGAAAGCTTCATCTGATAGCCTAAAAACTGGTGGAAAGGCTTCATCCTTTTCTAATGGTATGGATGCATCGTTTTGTACTTTTGCTATACATTCATCCATTCAAGAGTTGCCGATAAAACTGAAAGTTCTAGTTACATAATAGATTGTCTTTCTGTGTCTTTCATGTATTATGTTCTCATAGGAGAAGGTAGCAAAGGAGGGAAGGCATTTAGTGCTGGGAAAGGCGGGAAGGGCTCCGCATCAAATGCAAAGCCTGCAATGTCTGATGCAGAACTAAAGCTTCAGCTTGGTCAGTTCCTTCCGTTGAAATATCCTCTATTTTTCTAGAAGCTTATTTCATAGTAACCTTAATAGTAGTTAAAGTTCGGTAGTTTATGGAATTTCAGTAGGCTCTTTACTTGAGAAGTTCCGTATAATGAGATTGTTAGTTTTACATCATTTGAAACGGGCACACATCTTATATTATGATTTTCAAACGCCCCTTCTGTCTAAACATAAAAAAGGCAAGCTGATTCCCGCATAACAATTGGTTGCAGATATGCCTCCAAATTCTATATTGTTATCGAACTGTGAAGCAGCAGAAATGTTGCAGAAAATTCAAGGACATATGGCTATCTTATCAGAGGATCCGACTATAAAAATTCCCGAGTAAGGAATATCTCTTGTTTTAATTCTGTTATTATGTTCCGCTAATGATTGTTTATGTGGTGTTCCAGTCTGTTAGCTTGTGTGACTCCATGTTTAATCTTTTCTTCTTGCTCCGGCAGGTCGTTTGACAAGGCCTTTCAATATGCAAAAGAAGGAAATCACTTCACCTCTGCGAAGTCGGTGAAAGAAATTCTGGAGTATCCTTTGTTTTGGTTAAGAACTAATATTAGAGATTGCATTGTGGTTACGCAGTCAAATTGTTTCGCCAAGCAACCACTTTGTAGTTATTTTCCTTGACTCGTAGCTGCAGACCTCTTAAAGACTATGGTGTTAATGATGGCGAGGTTCGTAAGCCTTCTTTTCCTCTCACCTTCTTGTATCTCATTTCCCTCATCTCAAACATAAAATGGTTTGTTGTACCTGTAACAGATATGCATGATAGCGAACATTGGGCCTGAGACCATCGAAGAGGTTTATGCACTGATACCGTCTCTCAAGGTCAGTGTCTTTTGCTGACATTTGGGATATATGCCATTTCATATTTTACCAGGAACTCAGTCCTGCAAAATCCAAATTTCTCTGCACAGGCTACTAGGTCCATCAATGAAGGCAAGATCGTGGAGGCTCTTGCTGCCCTCGCTAACATAAAAGTCTCCAAGTGAACCTCAGCTACACAGGTAATCCTGGGGCAAATCTTTGAACCACACCTCTTCCTGATCGCTCGCCTTTCTTTATGATTTAAATTTCTGAATGGGTCTTAATCTTAACCATATATGCAGCTGATCGGGCAATGAAGGATCCGTAACGGGGGTCTCTGTGGTGTATGGTTGTTCACCAAAATCGAGCTCTTTCTTTCGAGGGCCGAAATCAAGTTGTGTGTATGTAAACCGTGCTGTGCACCTGTGTGCCAGTTCTAGGTCTGGCTGGTTGAACTTTGACTTTTGGAAACTAGCTTGTGTCTAGCTGCCGGTTTAGCTAGTTGTTGAGGTGATGTACTCTGAATTGCCAAGTTATGCCCGATGGTCTGGCACGCCTGAGCGAGGAATATTGTTGTTGCGGGCTGTGTGTTTCTGCATTTCTGCTTGTCTGTTTACTTCTCTGTGAGTCGCATCTCTTCTGGGTGCAGCTTTTTACTTCTAGTTTGGGTTTTCTGTAGACGGCAGCTCTGGTAGGGCAGAATGCATTTGTAGGTTTATCGGTTTTAGCTAGAACGATTAGCAATCCTACATAAAACCCATTTGATTTAAATTTGTAGTTTCAGGAGTTTTAGGGCTCCTTTGATTCAAAGGAATCTTATAGGACTGAGGATTTAGATCCCTAGGAATGTTCTACACGTTGTTATTCCTGTAGCTTTGTTATCTATTCCTGTGTTTTGAGAATCCTATACATCAAAGCAACCCTTAGCTAAGCAGTTTGTTCTTAGGAATCCAACATAAAACCTATTTTGTTTACTACATAGGTTTTATTTTTTACCCTTCACTTGCTTTTTTTTCCTGGTACCTTTAGATATATCTGCTGCTTGCAGAGACTGATAGGTGATCAAAGTTTGCTTGGGCGTGCACAGGGCCATTTGAACCGCTAAGCAAATTCCCCTTTGAAGACATCCCTGTTTTCCTAGTTTTGCATTGAGTTTGATTCCTTTCTCTAACCTGTTTGTTTCAGTTTCAACTGGCTTTGAATAGCCCGTCGATTGCCATTGAAGTATGTCTGGACATGCTTCAGCCAATTGCATTGAAAATGGCTCGGATCTAGATTTAGCTTCACTAGCAAAGCTGATTTCAAATAGTTGTTTGTTTCAGTTTTTGATATTTTTTCTATGGGAATCTGCTGTCTAAAACTATTGAATATCCTTGGTTCTAATTTTTAGTTCTTTTCTTTCTTCTGGAAGGAAACTGCTTTGCTAGTACTAGCACTGCATAAACCCTCGAAGACTACAAAAACGGCGTGGTGTATACCGTGCAACTTTTTATTTTTTTTACACAGGGTTGTTGAATATCAACAACTTATTACACATAATCCAATTTCTTTAGAGAGAGTTGAAGGAGTAGGTTTTATTAGCAGAGAAGAAGATTACGAGCTTTTGAAACACAATGGGATCTTCGTAAAGTGGATCCTTATGGATTTTACAACCAATTTGATTGAAAAAACTTAGTATTTCACCATGATATGTAACTCTCAAATACCACACAAACTCTTAGATTTATTTTATACCCGTTGCAATTCATGGGCTTTTCCCGATATAATAATAATAATAAAAGGGAGGTGCGTTTCTCTAAACTTTTGGTCTGTCCATCATATGGAATTATTTTCTTTCGTACCTATCTGACGTGGTATTAAAAATTTTGTCCATCCATGCATAAATAAATTTTTAGGTTGGGCCTTCAAACTGGCCAGTTAAGGGCCTGTTCCTCATCCCCCGCCCCCACCCCCCCCACCCCTCGATTGGGACATAGGGAGTCAGTCCCTTGCGTCAGCCAAGGGGCCTACTCCGCATCTTTTTTTTTCTTTCAATTGGGCCGCAAGGAAAAAAATGAGTGTTTTCTTTGTAACCTATGTTGTGAGTAAGCCGACGAAAGAGCTATTCTGAGCTTGAGCTCAGATGCACTACATATCTCAGTCCTTCATTGGCCCCAAGATTCACAACCACCCATGTATATTCTTGTGTATTGCGAATAGCATACCCATCCTATCTCCGCGTCAGGTCCCATCTATCTACTGCATTTAATGCCACAGTCATGTCCCAAGCTAATCGGCTCAGCCGGCCGTGCGAGTTATGGGCCACGGCTCAGGCCTGGTCCCACTAACGGTAGACATCCACATCCACCCTCTTCCAGATCTTCTCTGCCGTCTGCGGGGCGTCGGCCAGAGTCCGCGACCATTAATTGCATGATTAGCGGCTGCCCTCGTCTGCCACTGAGCTGTCCAGAATGCCTGCAATGCTAATGCTGACTGTCACGCTGATGCTGCTGCCACGTAATATATAACATGCACGCATCATCAACAAAAAAACTCAAGGACAAAGGGATATGGATATGAATTTTCTCAGCAAGCAACATCGTTTTGTTTGTCACACAAACCCAAAAATAGAAATTGCAGCCTTAAAGTTGACAGCATCAACCACAACAGTTAACTATTTACACCCAATGAAACCCACTAACACACTATCTTGGCTAGGTCTGGTTAATGTTCTTCTATCTGCTTCAGTTACTTCATACTTGTTGTGTCCACATTAGTAGTCTTTCTAATGCCAGCTGCTTCCCCTGAACTGTTCAGACCACGGGGCAAAAATTATACTACTCGAGAACATGCTCCCCATCAAGAAAACAGAGGAAACAAAACACACATAATTCACATTTGAAAGAATCAGGGCAGCAAACAACACAAACAAATCTTAAGATGCCTCTTGTATTTGCAATACACTTGGACCAGAAAAGATTCCCTCATCAACAGGAACATCTTTCGCTTAAGTTCAGTAGTATCTCCTACTAGTGCATATAATAAAAGATTAACTAACAACATTGTTCATCGGTAGTAACAGCACCCCATTCAGTCCAAGTTCATCTATCAACAATAACTTGGGAGCTGGAACCCAATCTTAGTCACATATTTATGCACATACACACTGTTCATCCATCATTTCTCACTGATTCCACCTACTAACCCAACAGTACGTAGGCAATCATCAGTCATCACTACTTGGAATGAACTAGGCACATCACAATGGACCAGAAGGCAGTACAAATGAAGATACTTCATATTTAATTCACTGATATGTGCAATCTCAGGAAAAAGTTAGTAGTAAATCCCACAGCTAAATACATAGATCACATTAAGCATAGGTGGAAGAGAGGATCAAACCTGTACCCGCACCTCCTTTCTCGCCGGATTCTTGTCCTCCTCACCCTCCCACGCAGGATTCTTCTCCTCCTCTGCTGCATTCTTGTGCTCATCCACCGCAACACTTGGCATCTTGATCCACGGGTGGCTGCGAGTAGGTAGTAGGGGCGGCGCCAGCGGAGACAGACAGTGCACACGGGGACGAGCGAGAAACAGGGGTGGCGCTAGCAGGGATGAGCGAGACGCTGACCCGGCCGTGAGGAACGGCGGTGGCTTGCTCTATCAGCTGCCAACTTATTCACTTAATTGTGCTCTCTCCTCGCAGGCTAGGCAGGCCTAGCACACCAGGCAGGACAAGTTTGTCAAACCAACTTAAATCCCGTGGCTCTCATCCGCGAGGCTGTTTACCTGTTTTTTGCAGCATGGACGAAGTGGGATTGCAGACGTCCGCGTCTGCCTGCATCTTGATGTTCTTCTCCTCTCCAACCGCGCCGCAAGAAACTAGATTGGCGGCCATGACTTCCTTAGCTTCTTCCTCGCACAGAACTTCCTTGCACATGTGTGTGGAGCAACAACTAAAATTGCAAAACATTAACATGGGACGGAGTGAGTACTATCTAATAGAAAAGTATTCCTTATAGAAACATGGTTGTTACTGACATCATGGAGGCCTGTACCATCGCCAGTGCTTGTTGGACTTCTTGACATGGCTGTCCGTGGCTCTTCCACCCTAATTGAACTCGCCGACATAATGTCATTTGCCACTGATGTATCAAAACCATCTATTGTTGCTACCAGGAAGATGTATGAACTCATCGACATGCCCGCTTGATGTGTTCCATCATCACTAGAACTGTCTTCGCTCTCAGTGGAATCTGATAGGCATATGGTCTCCACAATGTTGGAGAACCACACCTTCTGCTTCCTCTTTGATCCTCTGTTCGACTTCTTCTTCCCTTTCCGTCTCCAAGGCCCCTTCATGGAACTCGTGTTCCTTGTCGGGGATGCACCACTAATGTACGCATGTCCTACAAAGCAGAGTTGTTTGTAGTAAATATTCAAACTGCAATCCAAAAACACATTTTAAAAGTTTTGTTGCATGTTCCAACAATTTTTCGGTCCGCCTAACCTCCGATATTTGCCTGCAAGCGATGGCAACTCTCGTCGGCTTCTTCCTTAACCGGAACAGCTACAACTGCAGTTGACAGAGCAGTTAAATCAGTGTCAGCATATTTCACACTTGTGCTAGTGTTTACTTGAAAAAATTGTAACCTATGGCATGATGAAAGAACATGCGGTGCCCCCATGTTTGGTTTTGGTAATTGATGACAATCTCTATGGACTAATGGTTGCCTTGAGTTATATTTGAAGGTTTTGTCCATAGGCTTTTCTTGGAGTACATGTGTTGGTTTCAAGGAGAGTTTGTGTCGACCAAGGTGCTATTCAAGGAATTATCCAAAGATTGGTCATGTGAGTTGCAAGCATGTCTTGAAGAAGAAGATTGTGTGATCATTCATGTCTACCTTCAAGATATCATCCAAATGAAGAGAATTGGAAAGATTCAAGGTTGATCAAGATTAAGTCAAGAATGAATCAAGTTGATCAACACACAAAGCATACAATATGTACTGAGGGATCAAGTAATCCCATGGTATGGTAAGCATTGTCCATTACGCTTTGTTTGCTAACCCATGGTTTTCGTGAGAGTTCTTTGTGGGGTTAGGTTGCGATGTGCAAGTTCAAGTGGATCATCATGAAGAGATCAAATGCTTGAAGCTTGCCGTTCATTATGGTAACAATGGATTTATGAAGATGTGCCAAAGAGTGGCTGACCCATGGTGGAGTATGGGGGAGCAATCAACTAGTCTTCATCGAGCCGACACAATCAAGAAAGGTGGTCCAACTTGAGGGAGTCAAGATCGTCATCATCTAGCTCAAGTGGACTATGTGCAAGACAAAGGTTTGCCCCTGATAGGTTTTCTATTTTACCGGTCTCATAGTGGTAGTTGGGAGTCCGGGTTATAGGATCGATTTCCGTACTATCAAGGGGGGCTCTCGATGAGTAGCTTGATCATATCGTTCACAGAGAGCTCAAACCATTGCATCCTTGCATCATCTTTCTTGGTTCTTGTTTGGTTCTCTTTGAGAGTTTTGGAGCTTATGGTCATCTTGATGACAAGCTCGAGTTTATCGAAAACGGAGTTCACTTGCATCTTCTATGATGTTTTCGATGTTGGAGGTTATGCCCGTTCTTCTCTGTTGGAGGTTTCACTCCTCCATTTGTTAGGCATACCTCCCCTGCCTCCTTCTTCGCTGTTTTGATACTACTCGTCGTCTTGTTTCCAACAAGCTTGAGTTTGCTCAATTCGGAGCTCATATGCAGAAGTTATGGCAGTTCTTGTTTTCTTGAAAGTGGCTTTTGTCTGGTCCCAGAGGTAGTACCGCGAGCCCAAGCGGTAGTACCGCTTGGAGCTCTCAGCCATAGTACCACTGCAGTGCCGCTCTTCTACCGCCTCGAATTTGGGTCCTGCTCTTTTCATGTCGGGTTTAGCAGTAGGTGCACGGCAGTAAGGCACGGTAGTACCGCCTAAGCGGTAGTACCGCTCCGGTCGGGCGGTAGTACCGCTACTGCATTACTGCCGCCATACTCTGCTCTGCCTCTTTTGGTCTCGTGTTCTGCTCCTCCAGCGGTAGTACCACTGGGGTGAGCGGTAGTACCGCTTATATGCGGTACTACCGCCCCAAGGTTCATGTTTGTTGCTCCTTTTCCCTGTTTCTTCCGCCCAAGCGGTAGTACCGCTCGTGGAGTGGTAGTACCGCTCGTGTGCGGGCTGAGCACATAACGGTTCAATTTTTTCCCCTCCTATAAAAGGGGGTCTTCTTCCCCAATAAACCTTATCCTTTGAGCTCGTGTTCTTCCCCCATTGTTGACCTTCTTCGAGCGTGCTAACTCTCAATACCTCCATGGATTCTTGCTAGTTTTTGAGGGAAAAGAGAGAGGAGATCTAGATCCACATTTCCACCAATCACTTTCTCCTCTATGTGAGGGGAACCCCTTGGATCTTGGAGTTCTTGGTGTTCTCCTTCTTGTTCTTCCTCTCATTTTCCTCCCTAGCATTAGTTGCTTCGATGGGATTTGAGAGAGAAGGACTTGGGCACTCAGTGTTCCCTTGTCATTGCATTTGGTGCATCGGTTTGAGTTCTCCACGGTGATACGTGGAAGTTACAAGTTGAGAAGCTTATTACTCTTGGGTGCTTGGTACCCTTGAGCTTGTTCCTCTTGGGTGCTTGGGCGCCCTAGACGGTTGGTGGTGTCCGGAGCTCAATCATTGTGGTCTAAAGCTCCGAGCAAGCGTCGGGGTCTCCAATTAGGTTGTGGAGATCGCCCCGAGCAATTTGACGGCTACCGGTGACCGCCCCCAAGGGTCGCCAAAGTGTACGAGTTCGGTGACCACCCCCAAGGGTCGCCATTTGTACGGGTTCGGTGACTGCCCTCAAGGGCCCTTTAGTGGAATCACGACATCTTGCATTGTGCGAGGGCGTGAGGAGATTACGGTGGCCCTAGTGGCTTCTTGGGGAGCATTGTGACTCCACACCGCTCCAAACGGAGATTAGCATCCGCAAGGGTGTGAACTTCGGGATACATCGTCGTCTCCGCGTGCCTCGGTTATCTCTTACCCGAGCCCTTTACTTATGCACTTTAATTTGTGATAGCCATATTGTTTATTGTCATATATCTTGCTATCACATAGTTGCTTATCTTGCTTAGCATAAGTTGTTGGTGCACATAGGTGAGCCTAGTTGTTTTAGGTTTTGTGCTTGACAAATTAACCGCTAGGTTTATTCCGCATTTGTTCAAGCCTAAACCGTAATTATTTTAAAACGCCTATTCACCCCCCTCTAGGCGACATCCACGATCTTTCACATGACACACTCAATCTCTAATCTAACTTGTTTGCTAACATACCTCTACGACCACCCACCATGGGGCTTGTTTCTTGACCTGCAGGCTCAACCTCCTAAGCAAGTTTTATGTTGCCGATGCATTGGCGATCTGAGCTTTAGTACCTGTAGCAAAACATAAATGGCTTAGTTGCTTTGTGTCCAAGACATTACCAGAATGTCTTGCATCATCTCATTTTCCTTCCAGCCACATTTACCATTTTGATCATACATTTTTTAACACACCATTGCAACCTCACGGCCTTGTTCTTCTTGCAGATCAACATTTTTATCAAACATTTCTTGATACACCTTCACGACTTCTGCATCTTTCTACTCTTGCTCCCTTAGCCTTCAGTCTGTCTCAATAAGACTACCATGCTTAGGATCATCAGACCATTCTTCTGAATCAACTTCATCATTGCTTTCTTCCAAATCAACTTCATATTTGATTTCATTGTCAAAGATGTCAATAACCCCATAATCAAACCTGTCTGCACATTCAGTGTCGGTGCGCGGGTTGCTCTCTCCATCTCATATGCAACAACATACACACACAATTACCAGTTACTTCTACATGTAGTAATCAGTAAATATTTTTAAATCAAACATTTTTTGCTGTGCTCACATTCCGCATCAAGCTCTGCCCCAAGTTGCCGAGCAAGCTGATGATGCCTGAAAGGTATGAACATGCATTACGTTGATCTCCGGAACAGCATCCAGTAAACTAGCATCACCAAGCGGAATTTGTTCCTTACTGAGCATCCGCAGACGATTTTCTGCATACACTTCCTCCTCTCAACATTGAGCTGGCTTTTATACCATACCTAATCCCAAACCCCTTCTCCCAAAAATACAAGTTGTAGAAATCATATGCTTCACCCAGCGAGTCAAAAGTAGTACTTAGCACTGGAGAGATACCATTTTCAGTCGGGTTTTCTACAAACACCTTTACTGCCTTTTGAAATGCACTAACGCGATTTTGGGAAAGGGGTCCTGCTAGGAGCAGCAACACAAATTCTCGGCGGAAGGGATTTCAAATGTTTCTGTCAACCAATTTGATTCACTTTCCATCAAATTACAGTTCTAACTACATATCTACTAGAATATATTAATCATTCAAAACATCAAGCTTTAACACTAATTCATATCAAACCATGGATTAAAGACACCAACAATTTCAATCAATATCGCATCACTATACACAGCCAAAAAATTAAGTTACTGAAATTCTTCATGGCACATCTTCTCAGTTTAAATTCAGTTCCTCGCACACCTCTTATTCTAGCCAGGAGCCTAGGGATTCATCTTCCCCGTTGATAACTCAGAAATCGGAGGCGAACTGTCCCTTCACACTAGTAGAAAAAGGGTCAAATGTGAAGCACATTAGTGCCGGTTTGATTTTGAGCCAGCACTAATGTGTAGTGCCGGTTCCAACGGCTAGCTGGCTGCTCTCATTAGTATCGGTTCATGGCGAACCTTTAGGACTGGTTCGTGCCACGAATTGGTACTAAAGTGAGTGGTGGCAGGATGTTGTCAGTCTGGGGCCCCTCCAGCACCTTTAGTACCAGGTCGTCCTACATAAACCCTTCGTCCACCCGAGCTCGCTCTGTTCTTCCCATTTCCCCTCTCCTCTCTGTTCTTCCCCTCTTCCTCTCGAGCTCATCACACATTTTGCCCAAAATTTGTCAAGATTTGAAGGCCCCCATCCATTCAAATGATCACAAAGGTTAGCAACTTTGTCCTTTCATCTCTCATTGCTAGATTAGCTCTTGCAATGCTTTATATAGTGATTAGTTTGTGAGTTTAGTAATTTGGGAGGAATTATATGTGCTAGTATTTGATTTACATGCAATTTGAGGTCAAAAATAACACTTAGTTTGCATATGTAGGTGTGGTTTACTTAGTGCCTTCTAAATCTCCGTCGTAACCACCGTCGATCGCCCGCACCGTCCCATCACCGGCACCACCTTGCGGTGAGCCTCTTGTTCATGAATGTTTTATATAAAAAATTGATGTTTGTGTGATTTGGATATATAGTTACTCGTATAATTATCTTACCCGTACGTTGTTTGTTATACATAGTGCCATGGTTTTGATATCAGTCCCCGTCGGCCCTCGTCCTTGTTATGATTCAGATGTGGTATATTCTCTTTTAAAACTATTTGTTGCATTTTGTGTTTATGACATATGCCCATCAAGTTGACATAGATATTTGTATGTAGGAGGTATGTGAACCGGAAATTCCAACCGACCCTATTGTCGAGAGGTTAAATTTAGTTGAAAGAGAAAACCAGGATTTGAAAGAAAATTGAAAAGAATTGAGAGGGAGAAGATGAATTTGGAGTTGCATGTTATCGATGTCGTCGATGATCACAAGATCAAGATGGAGAAAATGCGCTTGAAGATTAGAAAGATTAGAAAATATGCCATTCATAGTGAGGCTTGGTATCATTATGCTGTTGGATCAATTGTTACCTTAGTTGCGATCTTGATCGCATTTGTTTTTGCATTTAAATTCTTTAGCTAGAGAGTTATTTGTTTGTTGCATTTAAGTGTTGTATGAACTTTATGTATGAAATTTATGTATGAGCTTGTATTAATTTGTTCTTTTCGGTGTTGTGTAATGAAGATGAGCCGACAATGGATGTACGATGACCGATGCTCTCCCGAGTTCATTAATGGCGTGCATACTTTTCTGCTTGCGGCAGAGGCAAACAAGCGGGCGGATGGTTTTATGCCTTGTCCATGTGCTGACTGTAAGAATGATCACAATTACTCTACGTCAAGAACCATTCATGCCCACTTGTTTGAGTCCGGTTTCATGCCCCACTATAATGTTTGGACCAAGCACGGAGAAAGAGGGGTTATGATGGAAGACAATGAAGAAGAAGAGGACGACGACAACTATCCTGGCCATGGGTTCCCTGAATACGATGATACAACAATTAGGGAAGAAGCTGAGCGGCAATGCGGGAAGAAGCTGAAGAAGAGGCATCAGATGATCCCGCTGATGATCTAGGTCGGGCCATTGCTGATGCAAAGAGAAACTGCGCAAGTGATTTGGAGAAGAAGAAGTTGCAGCGCATGTTAGAGGATCACAAGAAATTGTTGTACCCAAATTGCGAAGCTGACAAGAAAAAGTTGGGCACTACACTGGAATTGCTGCAATGGAAGGCAGAGAATGGTGTATCTGACAAGGGATTTGGAAAGTTGCCGGTAATGATAAAGAATATGCTTCCAAAGGACAACGAATTGCCCAAGAGTACGTACGAAGCAAAGAAGGATGTCTGCCCTCTAGGGTTAGAGGTGCAGAAGATACATGCATGCCCTAATGACTGCATCCTCTACCGCGGTGATCAGTACGAGGATTTGAACGCTTGTCCGGTATGCGGTGCCTTGCGCTATAAGATCAGCCACGATGACCCTGGTAATGTCGAGGGCGAGTGCCCCAGGAAGAAGATTCCTGCCAAGGTGATGTGGTATGCTCCTATAATACCACGGTTGACACGTTTGTTCCAAAACAAAGAGCATGCCAAGGCGATGCGATGGCACAGAGAAGACCATAAGAAAGACGGAAAGAATAGAGTACCCGCTGACGGATCGTAGTGGAGAAAAATCGAGAGAAAGTACAGGAAGGAGTTTGCAGGTGACACAAGGAACACATGGTTTGGTCTAAGCGCAGATGGCATTAATCCTTTTGGGGAGCAGAGCAGCAACCATTGCACCTGGCCTGTAACTCTATGTTTGTATAACCTTCCTCCTTGGTTGTGCATGAAGCAGAAGTTCATTATGATGTCAGTGCTCATCCAAGGCCCTAAGCAACTTGGCAACGACATTGATGTGTACCTAAGGCCATTAGTTGAAGAACTCTTACAGCTGTGGAATGGAACATGTGTACGTGCATGGGATGAGCACATGGGGGAAGAATTTGACCTAAAGGCGTTGCTGTTCGTGACTATCAATGATTGGCCTGCTCTCAGTAACCTTTCGGGACAGACAAACAAGGGATACTACGCATGTACGCACTGTTTGGATGATACCGACAATATATATTTGGATAATTGTAGGAAGAATGTGTACCTGGGACATCGTCAATTTCTTCCGAGCAGGCATCCCGTAAGAAAGAAAGGCAAGCATTTCAAAGGTGAGGCGGATCACCGGACGAAGCCTCGCCACCGTACTGGTGCTGATGTACATGATATGGTCAAGGATTTGAAGGTAGTCTTTGAAAAGGATCCTGGCGGACAACCTGTTCCGAATGACGCTGACGGACGCGCACCCATGTGGAAGAAGAAATCTATATTCTGGGACCTACCCTATTGGAAAGACCTAGAGGTCCGCTTCGCAATCAACGTGATGCACGTGACGAAGAATCTTTGTGTGACCCTGCTTGGCTTCTTGGGCGTGTATGGGAAGACAAAAGATACACCTGAGGCAGGGGAGGACCAACAACGTATGCACGGAAAAGTTGACATACATCAGGGTCATGCCAGCTACGCTCTTACCAAAGAAGAGAAGGAAATCTTCTTTGAATGCCTGCTCAGTATTAGGGTACCGTCTGGCTTCTCATCAAATATAAAGGGAATAATAAACATGGCAGAGAAAAAGTTCCAGAACCTAAAGTCTCATGGCTGCCACATGATTATGACGCAACTACTTCCGGTTGCATTGAGGGGGCTTCTACCGGATAACGTTCGATTAGCGATCGTGAAGCTATGTGCATTCCTCAATGCAATCTCTCAGAAGGTAATCGATCCAGAAATCATACCAAGGTTAGAGAATGATTTGGTGAAATGTCTTGTCAGTTTCGAGTTGGTGTTCCCACCATCCTTCTTCAACATCATGACGCACGTCCTAGTTCACCTATGCGAAGAGATTAATGTTTTGGGTCCTGTATTTCTACACAATATGTTCCCCTTTGAGAGGTTCATGGGAGTCTTAAAGAAATATGTTCATAACCGTGCTAGGCCAGAAGGAAGCATCTCCAAGGGCCATGAAAATGAGTAGGTCATTGAATTTTGTATTAACTTTATTCCTGACCATAAGCCGGTTGGTGTTCCCGAATCGCGGCATAAGGGCAGACTGGATGGAAAAGGCACGCTAGGAGGGAATCAAATAATATGTATGGACGAACATTCTCTCACTGAAGCACACTACACAGTTCTACAGAATTTCGCCTTGGTGGCTCCGTATATGGACGAACACAAGAATTTTCTACGCTCCAAACACCCGGAGCAGTGAACAAACTAGGAGTTTCGCCGGCTGGTTGCAGACACGTACCATGCATGACGCCTCTATTGAAGATGACCTGTACTCGCTGCCCCAGTTACCATCTTCGAATATAATGACTTTCAAAGGGTATGAGATAAATGGTAATACATTTTACACGATCGCCCAAGATAAGAAGAGCACCAACCAAAACAGTGGTGTCCTCTTTGATGCAACAACCAAGACGGGAAAGGAAACATATTATGGTTACATAGAGGACATATGAGAACTTGACTATGGACGTGGTTTGAAGGTCCCTTTGTTTCAGTGCAAATGGGTCAATATGACATGAGGCGGGGTAACGAAAGACCCGCAGTACGGAATGACAACAGTGGATCTCAAAAATCTTGCGTATGCAGACGAATCATTCATCCTAGCCAATGATGTGGCACATGTTTTCTATGTGAAGGACATGTCTACCAAG
Organism: Triticum aestivum; assembly: GCF_018294505.1. Taxonomy (NCBI): domain Eukaryota; kingdom Viridiplantae; phylum Streptophyta; class Magnoliopsida; order Poales; family Poaceae; genus Triticum; species Triticum aestivum. The sequence goes on along the minus strand of NC_057809.1, from coordinate 520,840,053 downwards.
CCGACAAAAAGAAAAGATAAGGAAGCGAATGCATCATATGATGAACCAAAGTGCCACATAGTTCTTTCTGGGAACACAAACATCGTGGGAGTGGATGACAAGACAGACATGTTAGAAGATTATGAAAAGTTTGATGAAATTGCTCCATTCACAGTGAATATTGACCCGGGCATCCCGATAAATGATGAAGATTTTCCATGGCTACGGCGCAAAGGGACACACAAGAAGAAAAAGTTTCACACCCAAAGATCTGGGATGTGATCGGCTTCACTATCATCACTTTCTTCTGTGTTTCACACCCAGGAGGGAATCTCTGTAATAGCTAGGGTAGTTATGTGTTTTGGCATTTGAAACGCGAAGAAATTTTATGTGCAAACAAATTTTTTCATGCATTTACTAATTTTTTCAGCTAAATGACCCTGAAATTGAAAAACACTTCAAATGAACTCAGGAAAGGTTGAAAGTTGGCATGGTATCATAATTTCACTCACATGGCATGTGCAAAAGAGTAGAGAGGGTTACCGCAAAAACTGGATGCACTTCGTGTACAAAATGGACAATCTCTTTCGAAGTATCAGGGTTTCGGACGAAAACACATGTGTTACAAAGGCATTTCATTTTTTAAATAACCTAAGCACTACCAGATTGAATATAATGATAAAACACACTAATATTAAACATAAGAAAAAATAATCACTGGAAAATTTATTTTCAAAGTTAAGCTATTCACAAACTAGTGATTCACATAAATTTCAAATAATTCAAAATTTAAACTATTCAAATTTGAAAATTACCAGCACTAACAGAAAGTTTATAATTTTTTTGTACCTAAAGCAAAAATATTCACAAAGAAACTCTAAATACAGCGAAAAACAACTAAAAAAATAAATAAAGCAAAAAAAAAGAAAAAAAACCTGCCTACTGCGCCACAGCGGCCTGCATACGACTAGAAACCCAACGTGTTGTTGGGCCAGGATGCAGGCCCGCAAAGGCCCAGTAGGCCCATAGGGCAGCACAGAACAGGTAGGCCCGGTAGGTGATACGTCTCCAACGTATCTATAATTTTTGATTGCTCCATGCTATATTATCTACTGTTTTGGACTATATTGGGCTTTATTTTCCACTTTTATATTATTTTTGGGACTAACCTATTAACCGGAGGCCCAACCCAGAATTGCTATTTTTTGCCTATTTCAGTGTTTCGAAGAAACGGAATATCAAACGGAGTACAAACAGAATAAACCTTTCTGGAACGTGATTTTCTTCCCGAATATGACCCAGGAGACTTGGACCCTACGCCAAGGAAGCTTCAAGGTGGGCATGAGGTAGGGGGCGCGCCCCCACCCTCATGGGCCCACCGAAGCTCCACCGACGTACTTATTCCTCCTATATATACCTACGTACCCCCAAACAAACAGATACAGAGCCAAAAACCTAATTCCACCGCCGCAACTTTCAGTATCCACGAGATCCCATCTTGGGGCCTGTTCCGGAGCTCCGCCGGAGAGGGCCGTCATCACGGAGGGCTTCTACATCATAATAGCCTCTCCGATGAAGTGTGAGTAGTTTACCTCAGACCTTCGGGTCCATAGTTATTAGCTAGATGGTTTCTTCTCTCTTTTTGGATCTCAATGCAAAGTTCTCCCCCTCTCTTGTGGAGATCTATTCGATGTAATCTTCTTGTTTTTGCGGTGTGTTTGTTGAGACCGATGAATTGTGGGTTTACGATCAAGTCTATCTATGAATAATATTTGAATCTTCTCTGAATTCTTTTATGTATGATTGGTTATCTTTGCAAGTCTCTTCGAATTATCCGTTTGGTTTGGCCAACTAGATTGGTAGTTCTTGCAATGGGAGAAGTGCTTAGCTTTGGGTTCGATCTTGTGGTGTCCTTTCGCAGTGACAGAAGGGGCAGCAAGGCACGTATTGCATCGTTGCCATCGAGGATAACAAGATGGGGTTTATTTCATATTGCATGAATTTATCTCTCTACATCATGTCATCTTGCTTAAAGCGTTACTCTGTTTTTAACTTAATACTCTAGATAGATGCTGGATAGCGGTCGATGAGTGGAGTAATAGTAGTAGATGCAGAATCGTTTTGGTCTACTTGTCACGGACGTGATGCCTATATACATGATCATGCCTAGATATTCTCATAACTATGCTCAATTCTGTCAATTGCTCAACAGTAATTTGTTCACCCACCGTAGAATACTTATGCTCTTGAGAGAAGCCACTAGTGAAACCTATGGCCCCCGGGTCTATTCTCATCATATCAATCTCCATCACTTTAATCTTGCTTTGCTTTTTTTACTTTGCCTTTTACTTTTCACTTTGCATCTCTATACCAAAAATACCAAAAATATTATATCTATCAGATCTCACTCTCGTAAGTGACCGTGAAGGGATTGACAACCCCTAATCGCGTTGGTTGCGAGTAGCTATCGTTTTGTGCAGGTACGAAGGACTTGAGCGTGGCCTCCTACTGGATTAATACCTTGGTTCTCAAAAACTGAGGGAAATACTTATGCTACTCTGCTGCATCATCCTTTCCTCTTCGGGGAAATCCAACGCAAGCTCAAGAGGTAGCAAGAAGAATTTTTGGCGCCGTTGCCGGGGAGTCTACGCAAAAAGTCAACATACCAAGTACCCATCACAATCCCTATCTCTCGTATTACATTAGTTGGCATTTGCCTCTCGTTTTCCTCTCCCCCACTTCACCCTTGTCGTTTTATTCGCCCTCTCTTTCCCAATCTCCTTCTCCTTCTCCTTCCCTTTTTTCCGTTTGCCTTTTTCTCGCTTGCCTTTTGTTTGCTCGTGTGTTGGATTGCTTGCTTGTCGTTATGTCTGAAATTGGGGAAGTTATCGCCGATATGGGCGATAACAATATCATGGAAAATTCTGATGCTCCTGCTGAAGAACCCCCTACCTACCATACAAAAAGATTTCAAATCGGTAGTGGTAATATTATTGGAAAAGGAGTTATTCAAGTTTTCTTTACTTGTGCCGGTGCTTTGCCCTCTATGGGCGGTTCTATTCTCCATAGAACTAGTAGTCTTGCGGACGCTATTGCCATGCTTATCATTGAACTTGAAAGACAATTTATGCATATGCACCCATCTATACAAAGAGTTTTCCTAGAATTTTCTAATATCGAGCATTCTTCTGTTAAGCGTGTCGCTACTATATTTTTAGCTCATGAATTCAGATTTATAATAAAAGAAGCCAAAGAAATCTTTGCACACTATAGGTTGGACGTTGGTCGTCCTCCCATAGAATCTATCCTCTTCGATCAAGAAGAAATTATGCGTTTTCAATCTCTTGACTATGTTGCTTTTAATGAAAACCTTAGAAAAAAGGTGCCAATCAATATTTTAATTGATAGAATCTCTAAACTTAATGATGATTTGGCTATTCGAAATAATGAGCTAGGATGCTCTCTTGAGTTTAGGCTCACAAGGTTCTGTCAAAAGAATGCTTATAATGATGAATTGGTTGTACAATACGAAGGGCCGAAAGAGGAACCTATACCTCCGAAAATTGATCTTGGGGACTTCTGTCCTATTAAATTTAGCCCTTTTGATTACTTTTGCCTGCCTCAAAGAAAACTTGCTGCCGAACGTAGAGAATATGAAATGAGTTTTACCGATCTATCTTATTACTACGGCACAACCTAGATCTATCCTCGCTTTTATGCCTAGCTAGGGGCGTTAAACGATAGCGCTTGTTGGGAGGCAACCCAATTTTATTTTTATTCCTTGCTTTTTGCTCCTGTTTAGTAATAAATAATTTATTTAGCCTCTGTTTTGGTTGTGTTTTTGTGTTTAATTAGTGTTTGTGCCAAGTAGAACCGTTGGGAAGACTTGGGGAAAGTCTTGTTGAACTTGCTGTAAAAAACAGAAACTTTAGCGCTCACGAGAACTGCTATCATTTTTATTTGGAGAGTGCTATTTAGTTTATTCTTTTTGAAGATTATTAATAGATAAATTCCTCATGTACATCAATTTATTTTAGAATTTTTGGGGTTCCAGATATTGCGGTAGCTACAGATTACTACAGACTGTTCTGTTTTTGACAGATTCTGTTTTTTGTGTGTTGTTTGCTTATTTTGATGAATCTATGGCTAGTAAAATAGTTTATAATCCATAGAGAAGTTGGAATACAGTAGGTTTAACACCAATATAAATAAATAATGAGTTCATTACAGTACCTTGAAGTGGTCTTTTGTTTTCTTTCTCTAACGGAGCTCACGAGATTTCTATTGAGTTTTGTGTTGTGAAGTTTTCAAGTTTTGGGTGAATTCTTTTGATGGATTATGGAACAAGGAGTGGCAAGAGCCTAAGCTTGGGGATGCCCATGTCACCCCCAAGATAATCCAAGGACACCAAAAATTCAAAGCTTGGGGATGCCCCGGAAGGCATCCCCTCTTTCGTCCACTTCCATCGGTAATTTACTTGGAGCTATATTTTTATTCACCAACATGATATTTGTTTTGCTTGGAGCGTCTTGTATTATTTGTGTCTTTGGTTGTTAGTATTCCACAATCATCCTTGCTGTACACACCTTTTGAGAGAGCCATACATGAATTAAAATTTGATAGAATACTCTATGTGCTTCACTTATATCTTTTTGAGCTAAGTAGTTTTGCTCTATGTGCTTCACTTATATCTTTTGAGCATTATAATTTTTCTCTATGTGCTTCACTTATATCTTTTGAGCATTATAATTTTTCTCTATGTGCTTCACTTATATCTTTTGAGCTATGTAGTTTTGCTCTATGTGCTTCACTTATATCCTTTGAGCTATGTAGTTTTTCTCTATGTGCTTCACTTATATCTTTTGAGCTAAGTAGTTTTGCTCTATGTGCTTCACTTATATCTTTTGAGCGTTATAATTTTGCTCTATGTGCTTCACTTGGATCTTTTAGAGCACGGTGGTGGATTTGTTTTAAAGAAACTATTGATCTCTCATGCTTCACTTATATTATTTTGAGAGTCTCTTAATAGCATGGTGATTTGCTTAATAATAATATGCTTGGTATTCAAGATTTGTGAAACTTTCTTTTGAGTGCATTGAATACTAAGAAAAGATTGAAGCATGATAATTGTTTTGAGATATGGAGGTGATAATATTAGAGTCATGCTAGTTGAGTAGTTGTGAATTTAAAGAATACTTGTGTTAAAGTTTGTGATTCCCGTAGCATGCACGTATGGCGAACCGTTATATGATGAAGTCGGAGCATGATTTATTTATTGATTGTCTTCCTTATGAGTGGCGGTCGGGGACGAGCGATGGTCTTTTCCTACCAATCTATCCCCCTAGGAGCATGCACGTAATACTTTGCTTTGATAACTTCTAGATTTTTGCAATAAGTATATGAGTTCTTTATGACTAATGTTGAGTCCATGGATTATATGCACTTTTTCCCATCCTTCCACCATTACTAGCCTCTCTAATACCACACACTTTTCGCCGGTATCATACACCTACCATATACCTTCCTCAAAACAGCCACCATACCTACCTATTATGGCATTTCCATAGCCATTCCGAGATATATTGCCATGCAACTTTCCACCATCCAGTTTATCATGACACATTCATCATTTTCATATTGCTAGCATGATCATGTAGTTGACATCGTATTTGTGGCAAAGCCACCGTTCATAATTCTTTCATACATGCCACTCTTGATTCATTGCATATCCCGGTACACCGCCGGAGGCATTCATATAGAGTCATATTTTGTTCTAAGTATCGAGTTGTTGAGTTGTAAGAAAAATAAAAGTGTGATGATCATCATTTTTAGAGCATTGTCCCAAGTGAGGAAAGAATGATGGAGACTATGATTCCCCCATAAGTCGGGATGAGACTCCGGATGAAATAAAAGAGGCCAAAGAAGCCCAAATAAAAAAAGAGAAAGAAAAGAGGCCATAAAAAAGAGAAAATGCCCAAATAAAAAAAATAAAAAAATGAGAGAAAAAGAGAGAAGGGACAATGTTACTATCCTTTTACCACACTTGTGCTTCAAAGTAGCACCATGATCTTCATGATAGAGAGTCTCTCGTTATGTCACTTTCATATACTAGTGGGAATTTTACATTATAGAACTTGGCTTGCATATTCCAATGGTGGGCTTCCTCAAAATGCCCTAGGTCTTCGTGAGCAAGCAAGTTGGATGCACACCCACTTAGTTTCTTTTGATGGACTTTCATATACTTATAGCTCTAGTGCATCCGTTGCATGGCAATCCCTACTCACTCACATTGATATCTATTGATGGGCATCTCCATAGCCTGTTGATACGCCTAGTTGATGTGAGACTATCTTCTCCTTTTTGTCTTCTCCACAACCACCATTCTATTCCACATATAGTGCTATATCCATGGCTCACGCTCATGTATTGCGTGAAGATTGAAAAAGTTTTTGAATGTCAAAAGTATGAAACAATTGCTTGGCTTGTCATCGGGGTTGTGCATGATTTAAATATTTTGTGTGGTGAAGATAGAGCATAGCCAGACTATATGATTTTGTAGGGATAACTTTCTTTGGCCATGTTATTTTGAGAAGACATAATTGCTTTGTTAGTATGCTTGAAGTATTATTATTTTTATGTCAATATAAACTTTTGTCTTGAATCTTTCGAATCTGAATATTCATATCACAATTAAGAAGATTTGCATTGAAATTATGCCAAGTAGCACTCCGCATCAAAAATTCTCCATTTATCATTTACCTACTCGAGGACGAGCAGGAATTAAGCTTGGGGATGCCTGATACGTCTCCAACGTATCTATAATTTTTGATTGCTCCATGCTATATTATCTACTGTTTGGACTATATTGGGCTTTATTTTCCACTTTTATATTATTTTTGAGACTAACCTATTAATCGGAGGCTCAGCCCAGAATTGCTGTTTTTTTGCCTATTTCAGTGTTTCAAAGAAACGGAATGTCAAACGGAGTCCAAACGGAATAAACCTTTCTGGAACGTGATTTTCTTCCCGAATATGACCTAGGAGACTTGGATCCTACGCCAAGTAAGCTTAGAGGTGGGCACGAGGTAGGGGGGCGCGCCCTATACCCCCAGGCGCGCCCCCACCCTCGTGGGCCCACCGAAGCTCCACCGACGTACTTCTTCCTCCTATATATACCTACGTACCCCCAAACGAACAGATACGGAGCCAAAAACCTAGTTCCACCGCCGCAACTTTCTGTATCCACGAGATCCCATCTTGGGGCCTGTTCCGGAGCTCCGCCGGAGAGGGCCGTCATCACGAAGGGCTTCTACATCATCATAGCCTCTCCGATGAAGTGTGAGTAGTTTACCTCAGACCTTCGGGTCCATAGTTATTAGCTAGATGGCTTCTTCTCTCTTTTTGGATCTCAATACAAAGTTCTCCCCCTCTCTCGTGGAGATCTATTCGATGTAATCTTCTTCTTTTTGCGGTGTGTTTGTTGAGACTGATGAATTGTGGGTTTATGATCAAGTCTATCTATGAATAATATTTGAATCTTCTCTGAATTCTTTTATGTATGATTGGTTATCTTTGCAAGTGTCTTTGAATTATCCGTTTGTTTTGGCCAACTAGATTGGTAGTTCTTGCCATGGGAGAAGTTCTTAGCTTTGGGTTCGATCTTGTGGTGTCCTTTCCCAGTGACGGAAGGGGCAGCAAGGCACGTATTGCATCGTTGCCATCGAGGATAACAAGATGGGGTTTATTTCATATTGCATGAATTTATCTCTCTACATCATGTCATCTTGCTTAAAGCGTTACTCTGTTTTTAACTTAATACTCTAGATGGATGCTGGATAGCGGTCGATGAGTGGAGTAATAGTAGTAGATGCAGAATCGTTTCGGTCTACTTTTCACGGACGTGATGCCTATATACATGATCATGCCTAGATATTCTCATAACTATGCTCAATTCTGTCAATTGCTCAACAGTAATTTTTTCACCCACCGTAGAATACTTATGCTCTTGAGAGAAGCCACTAGTGAAACCTATGGCCCCCGGGGTCTATTCTCATCATATCAATCTCCACCACTTTAATCTTGCTTTGCTTTTCTACTTTGCCTTTTACTTTTCACTTTGCATCTCTATACCAAAAATACCAAAAATATTATATCTATCAGATCTCACTCTCGTAAGTGACCGTGAAGGGATTGACAACCCCTAATCGCGTTGGTTGCGAGTAGCTATCGTTTTGTGCAGGTACGAGGGACTTGAGCGTGGCCTCCTACTGGATTGATACCTTGGTTCTCAAAAACTGAGGGAAATACTTACGCTACTCTGCTGCATCATCCTTTCCTCTTCGGGGAAATCCAACGCAAGCTCAAGAGGTAGCAGTAGGCCTGCTTTGGAGAGGAGCTCGAGAGAGCTACCGCATTGGGGCTTATAAACCAGTGCGGACGCCCCTCGACTAGCGAGGTGGGACTAAACTTACAGCACCGCACCTGCGCTAGCGCACACCCTTTAGTACCGGGTCATGGCTCCAACTGGTACTAAGGGGGGGGGGTCTTCAGTACCGGTTGTAGCTACCACCCGGTACTAAAGGGGGTGCGCTTCCCGCCACTTCGCCTGGCCAAAACAGACCTTTAGTACCGGTTGGAACCGGTACTAAATGTGGGTTCTATATAAGAAAACACTCAAAAAAATTCAGTTTCTCATCTCTCCCTCTGTTTCTTCTCCTCTGCCCCGTCGCCGCCGCCCCTCGTCGCTTCCCCCGTCACCGTCCGTCGCCGTCCTCGTTGCCGTCCCCGTCCGTTGCCGTCCCCGTCGCCGTCCGTCGCCGTTGCCACCGCCCCTCGTCGCCGCCCCCGTCGCCATCTGTCGCCATCGCCGCTGCCCCGGCCGTCCTCGTCCCTGTCGCCGCGCCTGGCCCGTCGTCCCGCCGTCGTCCCCGCCCCGGCCCCGCCCGTCCCCGTCCCCGTCCCCGTCGCCGCACCGCCCCCCGTCGCCTCGCCTCGCCAGTGAGCTCCTGCCCCGGCCGCCATGCATGTCTACACACACATACACATTATTTTTTAGTTTTTTAGTTATAAATTTTAGTTATAGAAATTTTTCTGTTTTTTAGTTATAGAAATATCTATAGAAATGCTAGAATTTTTTTTGTTTTTTAGTTGTAGAAGTATTAGAATTGTTAGTTATATAGAAATTTTAGAATTAGTTTTAGCTAGATGAATTACATTAATGTCAAATTGTCAAACGATGATCGATGTTTTTTTAGTTTCTTATAATTTTAGTTATAGAAAAATTTAGAATTTGCATATAGAATTTTAGTTATCATAATCCAATCATTTAAAAAATGTTACTTTTTGCGGGCATATAGTATTTGTTCTCGACGATGCCCATCCCACATCCTCGCCGTCGACCCGTTCGCGACGACGTCCGGCTGACCCATGTCCGGGACTGGGCTCCGCCGGGCTGGCAGTGGGAGGTGCTACCTGCAGGGGCGCGCCGCTTGGTGAGGAACCCGACCTCGGGTCCCGTCGTCGACCTTGATCTCCTTTGGTGGCATTCACGTGGGCCACATTCGGTGCAGAGGGAGCCGGCCCCACCGGAGGTGGTGCGTCGCCCTGTCAGGGAGGAGGACGAGCACGTCCGTCGCTACATGGCTACTATGGATGTCAGGTTCTCCAACACCTGGCAGGTTCTTTGGGCAGATGACCGGAGATATGATCCTGTGATGGTTCCTCCTCTTTGGGTGTCCACCGCCCGCGCCCCGGGAACCGCGAGTGGCCTAGATTATTCTGTAGTATTCGATCTTTGTTAGCTACCTAGCCAGTGATTATTCGAGACGATGTATTCAAGATTATATATTATTCGAGACGATGTATTCGAGATTATATATTATTCAAGACGATGTATTCGAGATTATATATTATTCGAGACGATGTATTCGAGATTATATATTATTTGAGACGATGCATATTATGTACTATATGATTCAGTTTTTCCTTATTGATTGCATACATGCATTGTAATTTGAATACTAAATTGTTTTATATTTCGTCTGGATTAGTTAAATAAAAGCTATGGCGGACAATACCGGCAGATAGGGAGAAGAGGCCCTGTTCGAGATCATATGAGATCATACGCAGCCAGATGATCTGAATGAGCAGATGACGGCTCCCAATATCTGAACAATACCGGGGAGGGTGATGATAAGATATTCGATCAGGACGACCGAGCTGATGAAGTCATGAACTATGATTATGATTATGATGATGCAGACAATGTTGATCTTCAAATAACAAAGACTACCGGCGAGGTATATTTATATAAGTAGGCATCTGGTGATCATCACATGTTTTTTTGATTTGAAGATATATTAATGAATCGATCTTTCTTCTTTCAGCCCTCCAGATCAAGCAAATCTGCTTCTACAGACAACAGGACAAAGCGAGGCCCGGGCAAAAAGTTGAAGGAGGGTGTAAAGTACAACATCGATTCCATCAAAGCTAGTGGCGAACCCCTCATGCCTAAGAACATTGCGAACAAGTTCGTTCGTCAGTGCGGAGTTCTTGTGAAGGACCAACTCCCGATCTCCATTCAAGAATGGAAAGAGCCAAAAACTAAACGTCCAGATGTTACTTGGGTCGACGACAGAGCAAAATAAAAGATTTGGGAATCTCTGATGGAACATTTCACCCTACCATATTATTTCACTGATGCAGATGTGCAGAAAGTCAAGGACGCTGCTCTTAAGAAGATGGCAATTGCATTCAACACCCACAAGAAAACTGTATGGGCCAACTACTTAGCTGCAGAAAGGAAGACTCCTGAATTCACGAGAACACTGGAGAAGCAAAGAGAACACTGGCCCGCTTTCATGAAATTCAAGGAATCAGAATTATCTAAGGAATGGTCGAGAAAAAACAAGGCCAATGCTGCAAAAAAGATGCAGTTCCATAGGCTGGGGCCAGGTGGCTACGCGATGGCAATGCCTAAGTGGGATAAGTCTGAGCAAGAGATGGAGGATGCAAGGGTCACTCCAGTTACTAGGAGATGGCCCCACAGGTGCAGAACTTGGTTCTATGCGCATGGGGGGCGTTGGACCCGGAGACAGGCATGGTTTCGAAGAAGGCAAGTCTAAAAGGAGCCGAACAAAAGTTACTCGACGCAATAGAAGATGCTTGAAAGGGGGTGTTCACGCCCAACAGAGATAATGACGAGCTTACACGCGCCCTGGGAAATCCTGAACACCCGGGAAGAACACGAGGCAAGGGCGTTATTCCCTGGTATGAGGGCTTTTTGGAATGGAACGACGACTACAGGTGCCGTGCAAGAAAGAAGATGGAGGAGGAGAAGAAGAGGAAGCTGGAGGAGGAGCAGAGGAAGCAGGAAGCAGAACGCCTTCAAGGCCTAGAAGCAAGGCATGCAGACTTGGCACTCAAATTCCAGCGGCAGCAGCAGCAGATCGACTCACTTAGCCAGGAAAGGGGGTCTCAGCAGCGGCATCAGCAAGCGGATGATCCAACATTGGATAGCACCGTCCCATCCATGCTGAGAATCAACGTTGGTTCTGCCCCGGACGATGCACTGCTGGATACATACCCTGTGGATGATATCATAGAGAACACTAACTGTGAGCTACACTTCAAAATGAAGAACATATCCATGAAGGTGGTGCACGTCGTTGCTTTTACAAATATCCCCGAAGCAACCTTTCATTGCACCCCGATTCCAGTGGGCTATGCTCGTGTCTTGGTTGATGAGGTGGTGGACCAATATTCGGGGCTAGAGCTTGACATTCCTGGAGGTGACGACGAGCACACACTGGGAGAGGCCATACATCGTATCATCCTATGGAGAAAGGATTGCATCATCTTTCGAAGGCTACCGACACCGCGTCAGCCGACTCCTCCTTGAAGTCCGCCACCGATATCAGCAAACTCCCGCTCCTCCAAGTCCACGAACACGTGAGCCAACTCCTCCTCGAAGTCTGCCACCATGTCAGCAGACTCCTGCTCCTTCAAGTCCACGAACGCGTGAGCTGACTACTCCTCGAAGTCCGCCACCGTGTCAGCAGACTCCCGCTCCTCCAAGGCCATTAATGCGTGAGCAGACTCCAGCTCCAACTCAGCCACGTCAGCCGTCTCCAACGCCTCAGCAATCACAGAAGAGACACACCGCAGCTATGGTGCGTAGCGGTACAAGTCAAGGTAGTACAGGAGGTACAGGCGAAGGCGAGCGATATAAATATGGTCCAAGCCTCGCTCCTCTTCCTCAGAGGCCTTACGACATGACCGAGGAGCAAAAAGAAGCCATAGTTAAGGCCCAAGTGGACACCTATTTTGGACCGAAACCGACACCGCTGCCAAGGGAGAAAGTGCCTGAGGAAAAGATTGACCACTTCATTCGTATGGCTAGACCACCAGCTCCCAAGCCTGTCGACTCAGACTATGAGTGCCAAATTAGGCACACATCGAGCACGACTACAGAAGGAAGCGAGCTCGAGCTCGAGCCAACAAGCAGCTGGCAAAAAATGCGGGAAAACCGTTGCCCAGCTGGGATAACATGCGGCGTAATCAATCCCCCGCTTGTTGTGCCAACAACACATGGGAGTACGCGCGTCCTATATTATTGTGGGCAAACCGTTCCCCAACTGAACAATCTGGTAATAACCGAGGAGCATATAAGGCAGGCTAAAATTCTCGATATCAGTGTTGGACAACTCCTCGAGTTTGAGCCCATGTCTCCTCTTAGAGAGGAGGAAATAAAATGGAAATATGTCCGGGGCCAACCTTTGGTCAAGCCCGAGGAGGTCAAGAACCTCCCGACGAGAATGTATGAATTGCATCAGTGGTACATGAACATTACCAAGATTTCCAATCGAGAGTCCCTCATGGTGAATGTCAAGGAGGAGCGTTACTTCCATGAGAAAGCTCTGTCCGTTGAGTATTCAGAACTATTTCAGTTATACAATCAAGACGCACTCGACAAATCTCTTGTCAGTTGCTATTGTCTGTAAGTGATTTCTTTCTGTAATTTAAGTCTCAAGCTAGCTGTAGTGATCCTTTTGATCAATCATTACCTGTAATTATCCTCACTATATTCTTTTCTATGGTATTATGCAGGATGAAAATGTATGAAATGAAAAAATCTGGATGCTATGGCATTAGGTTCATTGACCCAAATATAGTTAATGAATACACATGGCAAATTCCAAGTTGTCGAGCAAGTTTAGGGAAACCATGCTAGAGTTCTTCAAGCCCCTCAATAGCAATGAAGATATACTACTTCCGTACAACTTCAGGTGAGTCACACTGTCTTGTAGTACAAATTCTATTTTTGCTTACTAGCTATCTAGATGTTAATAATTCACTACTAGGGAAAACCTTATACACAAAATCTTAGCAGTAGCGCGGGTTTTTACCCCTCGCTACTACTAAGTTGATAGTAGTAGCGTGGGTTTTTAACCCTTACTACTACTAAGCGGTCTCTACTGTGCTCCCCGACACATGCCATAGTAGTAGCGAGGGGTATAAACCCGCGCTACTACTATGTTGATAGTAGTAGCACGGTTTTATACCCCTCGCTACTACTAAATACGAGGTAGGTGAAGTCGCCATATCCTCGGCCGAATCCCCATCTCCTCCCCCAAATCCCTCCTCTCTTCCACCACTCTCTCCTCTCACTTTCCATACGCTCTCACATGGACCTCTTGCCCATGCGCCCATCCTCCTCCGTGGCGCCGAAAGAGGCCGCCGCCTCGCGCCACCGGCGTCTAGGAGCTCGCCGGTCTTCCATCGACGTCTAGGAGGCCTCCGGCCCGCGCCACCACACCGGAGCACCTCACCACCGGTCACTAGCTCCGCTGCTCCCTACATCGCCTTCCTCTCTCCCTCGGTTTTCCTTTTCTCTCTCTGGTTTGACTCACCCTCCCATGTCCATGCACGTGTAGGTCGTCGCCATGGAAGACCCGGAGCTATCTGGCATGGTCGAGAAGAGGAGCCCCACGCCGCGGCCTGGCTCTGCCATCGAAACGGGCCCTCTCCAACAACCGCTACTGGATATGGTCTTCCGCTGTCCGTTCATGCCTCCGGCGAAGCCAATCATCGCTAGATCGAACCACTTCTACCATTGACAACACGTACGGGATCGAGATTTTTTTGTTTTTGAAAATAATAGCAGTAGCGCGGGATATAAGACCCGCTACAGCTAATTAGCAGTAGCGCTGTTTGCAACGCACGCTACAGCTAACCATGTATAGCAGTGGTGTGTGTCAACACGTGCTACTGCTACAAGTTAGCTGTGGCGCCGTATCAGTAGCGCGGGCACCCGCGCTACCGATACACCCAAAACCCGCGCTGCTGCTAGGCTTTTCCCTAGTAGTGATTAAGTGTATAGGGTTTATGTTGGGGAACGTAGCATAAATTCAAAATTTTCCTACGTGTCACCAAGATCTATCTATGGAGTCATCTAGCAACGAGGGAGGAGTGGATCTACATACCCTTGTAGATCGCGCACGGAAGCGTTCAAGAGAACGGGGTGGATGGAGTCGTACTCGTCGTGATCCAAATCACTGATATCCTAGCGCCGAACGGACGGCACCTCCGCGTTCAACACACGTACGGAGCAGCGACATCTCCTCCTTGTTGATCCAGCAAGGGGGGAGGAGAGGTTGATGGAGATCCAGCAGCACGACGGCGTGGTGGTGGAAGTAGCGGGATTCCAACAGGGCTTCGCCAAGCGCTGCGGGAGGAGGGAGATGTGTCATGGGAGGGAGAGGGAGGAACCATGGCTTAGGTGTTGCTGCCCTCCCTTTCCCCCACTATATATAGGGACAAGGGAGAGGGGGGGGGGCGCAGCCTTTGGCCCTTCCTCCAAGGAAGGGTGCGGCCAGGGAGGAGTCCCTCCTCCCCAAGGCACCTAGGAGGTGCCTTCCCCCTTTAGGACTCTTCCTTTCCCTCTTCTCTTGGTGCATGGGCCTCTTGGGGCTGGTGCCCTTGGCCCATATAGGCCAAGGTGCACCCCCTACAGCCCATGTGGCCCGCCGGGGCAGGTGGCCCCACCCGGTGGACCCCCGGGACCCTTCCGGTGGTCCCGGTACAATACCGGTGACCCCGAAACTTGTCCCGATGGCCGAAATAGCACTTCCTATATATAATTCTTTACCTCCAGACCATTCCGGAACTCCTCGTGATGTCCGGGATCTCATCCGGGACTCCGAACAACTTTCGGGTTACCGCATACTAATATCTCTATAACCCTAGCGTCACCGAACCTTAAGTGTGTAGACCCTACGGGTTCGGGAGACATGCAGACATGACCGAGATGACTCTCCGGTCAATAACCAACAGCGGGATCTGGATACCCATGTTGGCTCCCACATGTTCCACGATGATCTCATCGGATGAACCACGATGTCAAGGACTTAATCAATCCCGTATACAATTCCCTTTGTCTAGCGGTACGATACTTGCCCGAGATTCGATCGTCGGTATCCCGATACCTTGTTCAATCTCGTTACCGGCAAGTCTCTTTACTCGTTCTGTAACACATCATCCCGTGATCAACTCCTTGATCACATTGTGCACATTATGATGATGTCCTACCGAGTGGGCCCAGAGATACCTCTCCGTTTACACGGAGTGACAAATCCCAGTCTCGATTCGTGCCAACCCAACAGACACTTTCGGAGATACCTGTAGTGTACCTTTATAGCCACCCAGTTACGTTGTGACGTTTGGCACACCCAAAGCACTCCTACGGTATCCGGGAGTTGCACAATCTCATGGTCTAAGGAAATGATACTTGACATTAGAAAAGCTTTAGCATACGAACTACATGATCTTGTGCTAGGCTTAGGATTGGGTCTTTGTCCATCACATCATTCTCCTAATGATGTGATCCCGTTATCAATGACATCCAATGTCCATGGTCAGGAAACCGTAACCATCTATTGATCAACGAGCTAGTCAACTAGAGGCTTACTAGGGACATGGTGTTGTCTATGTATCCACACATGTATCTGAGTTTCCTATCAATACAATTCTAGCATGGATAATAAACGATTATCATGAACAAGGAAATATAATAATAATCAATTTATTATTGCCTCTAGGGCATATTTCCAACAGTCTCCCACTTGCACTAGAGTCAATAATCCAGTTCACATCGCTATGTGACTAACACTCAAGGTCACATCCCCATGTGACTAACACCCAAAGAGTTTACTAGAGTCAATAATCTAGTTCACATTACCATGTGATTAACACTCGATGAGTTCTGGGTTTGATCATGTTATGCTTGTGAGAGATGTTATAGTCAACGGGTCTGAATCTTTCAGATCCGTATGTACTTCGCAAATTTCTATGTCATCTTGTAGATGCAACTACTACGCTACATTTGGAGCTATTCCAAATAACTGTTCTACTATACGAATCCAGTTTACTACTCAGAATAATCTGGATTAGTGTCAAAGTTTGCATCGGCGTAACCCTTTACGACGAACTCTTTTACCACCTCCATAATCGAGAAAATTCCTTAGTCCACTAGTTACTAAGGATAACTTTGACCGCTGTCCTGTGATCCATTCTTGGATCACTCTTGTACCCCTTGACTGACTCATGGCAAGGCACACTTCAGGTGCGGTACACAGCATAGCATACTGTAGAGCCTACGTCTAAAGCATAGGGGACGACCTTCGTCCTTTCTCTCTATTCTGCCGTGGTCGAGCTTTAAGTCTTAACTTCATACCTTACAACTCAGGCAAGAACTCCTTCTTTGACTGATCCATCTTGAACACCTTCAAGATCATGTCAAGGTATGTGCTCATTTGAAAGTACCATTAAGCGTTTTGATCTATCCTTATAGATCTTGATGCTCAATGTTCAAGTAGCTTAATCCAGGCTTTCCATTGAAAAACACTTTCCAAATAACCCTATATGCTTTCCAGAAATTCTACGTCATTTCTGATCAACAATATGTCAACAACATATATTCATCAGAAATTCTATAGTGCTCCCACTCACTTCTTTGGAAATACAAGTTTCTCATAAACTTTGTATACACCCAAAATCTTTGATCATCTCATCAAAGCATACATTCCAACTCCGAGATGCCTACTCCAGTCCTTAGAAGGATTGCTGGAGCTTTGCATACTTATTAGCATCTTTCAGGATTGACAAAACCTTCCGGTTGTATCACATACAACCTTTCCTAAAAAAATCATCGAGGAAACAATGTTTTGACATCCTATCTGCAAGATTTCATAAATAATGCAGTAATCGCTAATATAATTCCAACAGACTCTTAGCATCGCTACGAGTGAGAAAGACTCATCGTAGTCAACTCCTTGAACTTGTCGGAAAACATCTTAACGACAAGTCGAGCTTTCTTAATGGTGACATTTACCATCATTGTCCGTCTTTCTTTTAAAATCCATCTGTACTCAATAGCCTCACGACCATCGAGCTGTTCTGTCAAAGTCTACACTTTGTTTCCATACATGGATCCTCTCTCGGATTTTATGGCCTCGAGCCATTTATCGGAATCCGGGCCCACCATCGCTTCTCCATAGCTCGTAGGTTCATTGTTGTCTAGCAACATGACTTCCAAGACAGGATTACGTACCACTCTGAAGTAGTACGCATCCTTGTCATCCCACGAGGTTTGGTAGTGACTTGATCTGAAGTTTCATGATCACTATCATAAGCTTCCACTTCAATTGGTGTAGGTGCCACAGGAACAACTTCCTGTGCCCTGCCACACACTAGTTGAAGAGACGGTTCAATAACCTCATCAAGTCTCCACCATCCTCCCACTCAATTCTTTCGAGAGAAACTTTTCCTCGAGAAAGGACCCGATTCTAGAAACAATCCCTTATTGCTTTCGGATCTGAGACAGGAGGTATACCCAACTGTTTTGGGTGTCCTATGAAGATGCATTTATCCGCTTTGGGTTCGAGCTTATCAGCCTGAAACTTTTTCACATAAGCGTCGCAGCCCCAAACTTTTAAGAAATGACAGCTTAGGTTTCTCTAAACCATAGTTCATACGGTGTCATCTCATCGGAATTACGTGGTGCCCCTTTTAAAGTGAATGTGGTTGTCTCTAATGCCTAACCCATAAACTATTGTGGTAATTCGATAAGAGACATCATGGTATGCATCATATCCAATAGGGTGCAGTTATGATGTTCGGACACACCATCACACTATGGTGTTCCAGGCTGTATTAGTTGTGAAACAATTTCCACAATGTCTTAATTCTGTGCCAAACTCGTAATTCAGATATTCATCTCTATGATCATATCATAGATATTTTATCCTCTTGTCACGACGATCTTTCAACTTCACCCTGAAATTACTTGAACCTTTCAATAATTCAGACTCGTGATTCATCAAGTAAATATACTCAACATCTACTCAAATCATCTGTGAAGTAAGAACATAACGATATCCACTACACGCCTCAGCACTCATTGGACTGCACACATCAAAATGTATTACTTCCAACAAGTTGCTTTCTAGTTCCATTTTACTGAAAACGAGGCTTTCAGTCATCTTGCCCATGTGGTATGATTTGCATGTCTCAAGTGATTCAAAATCAAGTGAGTCCAAACGATCCATTTGTATAGAGTTTCTTCATGCATATCTACCAAAAACATGGTTCGCATGTCTCAATCCTTTCAAAAATGAGTGAGTCCAAAGATCCATCAACATGGAGCTTCTTCATGCGTTTTATACCGATATGACTTAAGTGGCAGTGCCACAAGTAGGTGGTACTATCATTACTATCTATATCTTTTGGCATGAACATGTGTATCACTACGATCGAGATTCAATAAACCATTCATTTTAGGTGTAAGACCATTGAAGGTATTATTCAAATAAACAGAGTAACCATTATTCTCCTTAAATGAATAACCGTATCGCGATAGACATAATCCAATCATGTCTATGCTCAACGCAAACACCAAATAACAATTATTTAGGTTTTAATACCAATCTCGATGGTAGAGGGAGCGTGCGATGCTTGATCATATCAACCTTGGAAACACTTCCAACACATATCGTCAGCTCACCTTTAGCTAGTCTCCGTTTATTCCGTAGCTTTTATTTCGAGTTACTAACACTTAGCAACCGAACCGGTATCTAATACCCTGGTGCTACTAGGAGTACTAGTAAAGTACACATTAACACAATGTATATCCAATATACTTCTATCGACCTTGCCAGCCTTCTCATCTACCAAGTATCTAGGGTAATTCTGCTCCAGTGGCTGTTCCCCTTATTACAGAAGCACTTAGTCTCGGGTTTGGGTTCAACCTTGGGTTTCTTCACTAGAGCAGCAGCTGATTTGCCGTTTCATGAAGTATCCCTTCTTGCCCTTGCCCTTCTTGAAACTAGTGGTTTCACCAACCATCAACAATTGATGCTCCTTCTTGATTTCTACTTTTGTGGTGTCAAACATCGCGAATATCTCAAGGATCATCATATATGTCCCTGATATATTATAGTTCATCACGAAGCTCTAGCAGCTTGGTGGTAATGACTTCGGAGAAACATCACTATCTCATCTGGAAGATCAACTCCCACTCGATTCAAATGATTGTTGTACTCAGACAATCTGAGCACAAGCTCAACAATTGAGCTTTTCTCCCTTAGTTTGCAGGCTAAGAAAATCGTCGGAGGTCTTATACCTCTTGACGTGGGCACGAGCCTGAAATCCCAATTTCAGCCCTCGAAACATCTCATATGTTTCGCGACGTTTCAAAACGTCTTCGGTGCCTCAACTCTAAACCGTTTAACTGAACTATCACGTAGTTATCAAAATGTGTATGTCAGATGTTCGCAACATCCATAGACAACGTTCGAGGTTCAGCACACTGAGCGGTGCATTAAGGACATAAGCCTTCTATGAAGCAATGAGGACAATCCTCAGTTTACGGACCTAGTCCGCATAATTACTACTATCAACTTTCAACTAAATTTTCTCTAGGAACATATCTAAACAGTAGAACTGAAGCGCGAGCTACGACATAATTTGCGAAGACCTTTTGACTATGTTCAGGATAATTAAGTTCATCTTATGAACTCCCACTCAGATAGACATCCCTCTAGTCATCCAAGTGATTACATGATCCGAGTCAACTAGGCCGTGTCCGATCATCACGTGAGACGGACTAGTCATCATCGGTGAACATCTTCATGTTGATCGTATCTTCTATACGACTCATGCTCGACCTTTCGGTCTCTTGTGTTCCGAGGCCATGTCTGTACATGCTAGGCTCGTCAAGTTAACCTAAGTGTTTCGCATGTGTTCCGAGGCCATGTCTGTACATGCTAGGCTCGTCAACACCCGTTGTATTCGAACGTAAGAATCTATCACACCCGATCATCACGTGGTGCTTCGAAACGACGAACTTTCGCAACGGTGCACAGTTAGGGGGAACACTTTCTTGAAATTTTAATGAGGGATCATCTTATTTACTACCGTCGTTCTAAGCAAATAAGATGTATAAACATGATAAACATCACATGCAATCAAATAGTGACATGATATGGCCAATATCATATTGCTCCTTTTGATCTCCATCTTCGGGGCTCCATGATCATCATCGTCACCGGCATGACACCATGATCTCCATCATCATGATCTCCATCATCGTGTCTTCATGAAGTTGTCTCGCCAACTATTACTTCTACTACTACAGCTAACGGTTAGCAATAAAGTAAAGTAATTACATGACGTTTATGTTGACACGCAGGTCATAAATAAATTAAGACAACTCCTATGGCTCCTGCCGGTTGTCATACTCATCGACATGCAAGTCGTGATTCCTATTACAAGAACATGATCAATCTCATACATCACATATATCATTCATCACATCCTTTTGGCCATATCACATCACATAGCATACCCTGCAAAAACAAGTTAGACGTCCTCTAATTGTTGTTTGCATGTTTTACGTGGCTGCTATGGGTTTCTAGCAAGAACGTTTCTTACCTACGCAAAAACCACAACGTGATATGCCAATTGCTATTTACCCTTCATAAGGACCCTTTTCATCGAATCCGATCCGACTAAAGTGGGAGAGACAGACACCCGCTAGCCACCTTATGCAACTAGTGCATGTCAGTCGGTGGAACCAGTCTCACGTAAGAGTACGTGTAAGGTCGGTCCGGGCCGCTTCATCCCACAATGCCACCGAATCAAGATTGGACTAGTAACGGTAAGCATATTGAACAAAATCAACGCCCACAACTACTTTGTGTTCTACTCGTGCATAGAAACTACGCATAGACCTAGCTCATGATGCCACTGTTGGGGAACGTAGCATAAATTCAAAATTTTCCTACGTGTCACCAAGATCTATCTATGGAGTCATCTAGCAACGAGGGAGGAGTGGATCTACATACCCTTGTAGATCGCGCGCGGAAGCGTTCAAGAGAACGGGGTTGATGGAGTCGTACTCGTCGTGATCCAAATCACCGATGATCCTAGCGCCGAACGGACGGCACCTCCGCGTTCAACACACGTACGGAGCAGCGACGTCTCCTCCTTCTTGATCCAGCAAGGGGGAGGAGAGGTTGATGGAGATCCAGCAGCACGACGGCGTGGTGGTGGAAGTAGCGGGATTCCAACAGGGCTTCGCCAAGCGCTGCGGGAGGAGGGAGATGTGTCATGGGAGGGAGAGGGAGGCGCCAGGGCTTAGGTGTTGCTGCCCTCCCTTCCCCCACTATATATAGGGCCAAGGGAGAGGGGGGGCGCAGCCTTGGCCCTTCCTCCAAGGAAGGGTGCGGCCAGGGAGGAGTCCCTCCTCCCCAAGGCACCTAGGAGGTGCCTTCCCCCTTTAGGACTCTTCCTTTCCCTCTTCTCTTGGCGCATGGGCCTCTTGGGGCTGGTGCCCTTGGCCCATATAGGCTAAGGCGCACCCCCTACAGCCCATGTGGCCCCCGGGGCAGGTGGCCCCACCCGGTGGACCCCCGGGACCCTTCCGGTGGTCCCGGTACAATACCGGTGACCCCGAAACTTGTCCCGATGGCCGAAATAGCACTTCCTATATATAATTCTTTACCTCCGGACCATTCCGGAACTCCTCGTGACGTCCGGGATCTCATCCGGGACTCCGAACAACTTTCGGGTTACCGCATACTAATATCTCTATAACCCTAGCGTCACCGAACCTTAAGTGTGTAGACCCTACGGGTTCGGGAGACATGCAGACATGACCGAGATGACTCTCCGGTCAATAACCAACAGCGGGATCTGGATACCCATGTTGGCTCCCACATGTTCCACGATGATCTCATCGGATGAACCACGATGTCAAGGACTTAATCAATCCCGTATACAATTCCCTTTGTCTAGCGGTACGATACTTGCCCGAGATTCGATCGTCGGTATCCCGATACCTTGTTCAATCTCGTTACCGGCAAGTCTCTTTACTCGTTCCGTAACACATCATCCCGTGATCAACTCCTTGATCACATTGTGCACATTATGATGATGTCCTACCGAGTGGGCCCAGAGATACCTCTCCGTTTACACGGAGTGACAAATCCCAGTCTCGATTCGTGCCAACCCAACAGACACTTTCGGAGATACCTGTAGTGTACCTTTATAGCCACCCAGTTACGTTGTGACGTTTGGCACACCCAAAGCACTCCTACGGTATCCGGGAG
The DNA here is from genome assembly GCF_018294505.1 of Triticum aestivum. Taxonomy (NCBI): domain Eukaryota; kingdom Viridiplantae; phylum Streptophyta; class Magnoliopsida; order Poales; family Poaceae; genus Triticum; species Triticum aestivum. Next base: position 520,817,407 of record NC_057809.1, on the reverse strand, counting down.
TTGCACAATCTCATGGTCTAAGGAAATGATACTTGACATTAGAAAAGCTTTAGCATACGAACTACATGATCTTGTGCTAGGCTTAGGATTGGGTCTTTGTCCATCACATCATTCTCCTAATGATGTGATCCCGTTATCAATGACATCCAATGTCCATGGTCAGGAAACCGTAAACATCTATTGATCAACGAGCTAGTCAACTAGAGGCTTACTAGGGACATGGTGTTGTCTATGTATCCACACATGTATTTGAGTTTCCTATCAATACAATTCTAGCATGGATAATAAACGATTATCATGAACAAGGAAATATAATAATAATTAATTTATTATTGCCTCTAGGGAATATTTCCAACAGTTTAGGCTAGTTGATTAGTGTTGTGCACATGCCCGCTTAACTAAGACATGCAAATATATGCGCATGCAGTTACCACTGGATCTTGTTAGTCATTAAAGTTGATAAAGGAACAGTTGAAGTACTGGACTCACTACTTAAGGAACAAAGTGACTTTGTCATCGTGAAGGGGATAGTCGGCAGGTAATTTCAATCATTATTAATTATATCTCGGCCTATTTAATTAGTTCGTCATTTTCTGATATGAACTATTTAATAACCCCTTTATTCATTTTCTTTGTTGGCGGGCAGGGCTTGGGAAAATTTCATCAAGGTGACTCCAGGCAAATGGCGACAAAAGTTGTTTTGGTTTCGATCCAAGGTAAGTAATTAAGTATTACTAGCTAGCTTACCATCTCTTTAATTCTTGTTTCAATACCATTACTTAATTATCATGCTTGATTAATTATTATCTGATTAAATTCCATTCTCGTAAAGGCCTTGAAGCAGGCTACGGGGACTGATCTGTGTGCATACTACGTTTGCGAGAACATTCGCATGATGGCGTCCAAAAGGAGCAAATCTGATAGACAGGAATGGGTACGTTTGCCAGTACACTATTCACAATATTTACATCATTACCGATATCTAGTCATACAACTAATACACATGCATATTGATCTCCTTCTTAATAGTTCAAAGAGGTGCGGGAGAAGCTCCTATAAACGGAGCGCATACTAGCACTTCAAGATGAAATAGCGGGATTTTTGCTCGACCAGGTCATAGATCCCAAAGGAGAATACTATTACCCGTACAGCCCCATGAACCACTTGTCATCTCTGAAGACACCAAGGCAACATGTAGGAGAAATTGTGTATACACACACATGTGTATGTGTGAATAATTAATGGTGGTTGTGAGACATTCGATGATATAAATTATATATGATCGGTTCTACGAGAAAATCTATTTATATATATGCATAACGTGTACAATACGTAGTATCATAAAATACCAGCAAACAAAAAAGAATTAAATGGAACACAAAATTAATGGAAAAATAAAAAGTAAAACCAAAACCCCCCCAAACATTTAGTACCGGTTGGTGTTACCAACCGGTACTAATTGTCTACCAGCACCCGTGATCAACCTGCTGCCGCTTGAGCCGCGCTGCAGATTCGACCATCTTTGCTCCTTGCCAGTGTCCAGATGCGCCTCAGATCAACCCTTCGTCGCTCACACCTGTGCCCTCCGGCGGTGCCACCTCCACCAACGTCCGCGTGGTACCATCCGTCGGCGTATCTTCCGGGACCATTCTCTCCCCGAGCTCTTCAATCAGAGTCGATCTGTTAGATAAAGCGAATAGACCTCAGCCACCTGAGCTCCAGCCTTCAAATCGTGAGCTAGGGTGAACAAAAAAAAACAAATTTCTCGGTCGACATACCTCTGCATGAGGAACTCCATTGCGCATCCGTCGCCTGTTCTCAAACTCCCTCGGCCTCTCCCTTGCGAGTTATCGCATTGGGGAAGAAGACTCTTGACCTGCATCATTCGAGGCTGACTCGCTCTGACAGAAAGCGACTTATCCGAGCCACGGATCAGACGGAAAGACGCGAACTAGGCCACGACTCAGCCCGTCAGTGTGAGATGGCCGTCCAGAAACCACTATGCCTACGCCCCAAACCTGGCCCACAAACAAGGCCTGACACATATGTATTCCATATAAAGGCTTGGCCCAGATCCCCACGCAGCAGCGAACGCACATGATATCCCGAGCATCACGTCCATCGTAGACCTCTCGTCCACTAACAACGTACAGGCTGCACACTTCAACGAGGAAGAGTAGGGCATGAGAGATGGCGACGCCTTGAGTCCCGTGAGCCGTGTTTGATCGAATTTAAGTAAAATGTAATGAAATTCGTCATGTTTATATAAAGTCTGGCCGTGTTTGATCGAATTTCGTCCGGTTAGTTTGAGCTACTGTGAAAACGTATCCGGCTAGCGTTGGATGGCGTCCTCCCGCATCCGTGACCGCAGACGAATGCGAAAGGATTTTTGTGAGTTGCCGTTGAAGATACCCTGATGTCTAGAATGCCAATCTGGTCGTATGTTTTCAATCCGATGAATGGGAACATAGTTGAACCAGAGTTGGCCCAGGTGGGGTTGTGGAGGAGTTTCCTAGCTACGTAGGCCCAGTTGACACACGATCGAGCGGTGAAATTAGCATGTGCGCATTGTAAGTTGCCCGGCTAGTTGACTAGACCCGTTAGTTTGTAGATCAGGCGGATGATGTTGTCTAAACACTGAGAAGTCTCGTAGGTCACCCAGTTTTAATATTTTTCAATTTAATTTTCTTATCCTATCATCTACAACCAGACGCTCCCCATCCTTCTTAGACGCTGAGATGGCCTGCTCGATCACTGTTTGGGCGCGGAATTGCTATCCAACCTGACGCCTGAAAGCAATCAAAATGTCCGAACTGACCGACAACTGCCATATTCATATGTGGGGCGGAGATAGGGAGGCCCGGATGTGCCAGGGCGCGCCTGCCATGTTGGATCTAGCCTACAATGGCCCACCCGACCCACATATATTCAACCATATCCGCACTCTAGAAGAAACCCTAGCCACACTCCACTTCACTCCCCTCCCCCCAAGCTCTCCTTCGTCGAAATCCGTTTGTTTCTAGCGTGGCAGGCAGCGAATCTAACTCCAGGATGTCTGGATCCGACGACTGGGACCTTGTCCCTTACAGTCCCGAGGAGGAGATGGCAGTCCGTGTGGCTCTCCATCGCTCCCGGGAGGAGTGCGCCCGATCGCGGACGGACTCGTATCGCTAGGAACCCATTGTGTTCGCGTGAATGCGACTGGATCTACCCGAGGCTCGTGGTGGGAGGCGTTGTACCCCTGCCTTGCCGAACACAATGCAGGCCGTCTGGCAGTTGAACCCCGGGATGACAGTGCAACCCATTCGGTGGCGCGCCGTCCCCGCGGGGGTGGGCTCCGAGCCAGAGGTCAACGCCAGCATGGTGTATGGCAAGCACGCTGCAGACACAAGGTGCAAGGCACCAAGAGCGGATGGCCACGGAAGCTCTCGCTGCCCAGGCAGCGAAGGCGGAGCCGCATGCCGTCCGGCCCGACCGCTCGCCACATCCATCATCGACCTCATGCCCAGTTGCAACGAACAAGTTGTGGACTCCGACGAGGAAGAATAGGGCATGGGAGATGAAGGCGCATCGAGTCCCGTGAGCCGGTCCGTGTCACATGTCCTACATTACCTCGCCGGCAACTGCGCCTTCACTTCGAGGGGTTAAGCCGGCCGCTGTACATGGACACGGTCGGAACAACAAGGATGTTTACCGGCGAAAATGTAGATTAATTTTACGTGGCATGTAATTGTATGGATTTGATAATTTGAAAATGAGGTATACAGTTGTGAAATTGAATTTTTGCGTGTTGATCAGTCATTGTCCGCGGACACGCCCAGACGTGGATATGTTTTTTATACCTGTGATCGTAGATACTCTCATGCTCTCTCTTCTCTCCCTAGATTGCTTCAATAAGAGAGATCCCCTAAGCCGGCGACCGATCGTGCAACCCCAAGTTGCACTCCTGCCCTAACTTTGGCTCCCATGCCCTACTCTTCCTGGCCCCTATGCACACATCATTTTTTCCTCGTTGCCGTGGTGTTTTTTTGTGTGGTTTTGATGGAGCAATTTGTTGAAAATTAGCGTGCTTATAAGAGGGAGTGGAGGAGGGAATGGGTCTCTTGATGAGGCGCTGCGGATCCTCTCATCACCATACGGGCGCCTGTCATCATATCGCCGGGGTGCGTACGACCCGCCCCTCAGAGGGGGTGTAGGCACTCTACGGTGGTCATCGCGGGCGTACCAGTGATCATATTGTCCGTGGCCTCGATGCAGGTACTGATCCTAGCGATGCCCATGATTGTCACGCCACGGGGGCGATCTTGGGCTGTGTGCCGACTGAACTGTGTCCACGACCACAGATCTACTATGGATCCTGTTGCGCGACTGAGAAACAGCTGAGTTTTGTTCACCCGCCGCTCGGAGCAGCGCGCGGATCTGCAGCAGCCCTCTACCAGCTTCTAAATGAGACGACTGAATTGACTCTACTATTCATGCTGCGGCTGAAAGATTCTGGACTGGAGTACGGTATACCCGAGGTTCAGGCGGAAACAATTGTAGAGGCCATCGACTGGATTCGGGGATCTGCCGACGGGCGCGCTCGTCGAGTGAATGTTGGAGATTCTCCAGTCGTGCACGCTCAGCCAAGGTGGCCAGACGTGCAACCTCCAAGGCCCGAGCCTCGGAGGTCTCGCCAACGATGGGGGTGTGGAGCGCTTCCATGTTGCGACGATGCAGCTCGTCCCTCTGCTCCAAAGTGAGGGCTTCAGGATGATATTCGTCGTGACCATGCGACGGGCCGCCGTCGCCATCGCCACCACCACCGCGACGGAACCCAGGTGGGCTGCGCGGCGTGTCGACCATGAGGACTTCGCTGCAGGGTCGCTGCTTCTGCACTCGGAAAGAGTCTCTGCGGAACCAATCGAATGGTCCGTAGAGAGATTCGTCGGGCTCGATTGCCGCAACTTGAGGGGTGGTTGTCTGTCGAGTCACCGCATGCTTCACCCACCGCTGAAGCCACGACCGACTGGATCGCTTGCGGTGGCGTACATCGCAGAAAGTGGATGACACGGGAGCCGATTGATACTGGGTCGATGGCTGCCGCAATAGGACGCCGCAAGCACTCGCTCGGAAGTGCGCCGCCCCGCGGACGGGAAGGGCCTCAACGTCGAGGGGTCTTGGATCCAGGCGGAGTCGTCGGCGACGAAAATGAGCGCGCTGAGACGGATCTTGCGGCCCAAAGCCAAACCATCGCCGGAAACCATGTTGATGAAAATCGGAAAAAACTGCAATCTCACCGGAAGTCGCTAAGACGCCGGCCCCACGGTGGGCGCCAACTGTCGTGGGAGCAAGTCTGGTAGTAAGAATAGGGGGTACATAGGAGGAGGCAAGGCCCTAGCTACGGCAAGGTTGTGCACGCAAGATTTACGAGTTCAGACCCTTCTTAGAAGAAATAATAGCCCTACGTCTCGGTGTCTGGAGGCTTGGTCGACTGGACTGTGTGTGAAAGTTACAGGGGGTGCGAACCCTTGTGCCAGAGGGGAGGGTGGCTTATATAGAGTGCGCCACCCCTTCACATGCCTCAGTTACACAAGGTTTAATGTAGGTTAAGACAGAGACATTACTGGTAACGCCCGCTATAATGACTATTAATGACCTTTAAGACTAGGGAGTGAACGTCTGACCGTTGCCATCTAGAGATGGTTTTAGATCTTCTGTACTCCGAGTGATTTTCCGTACGGTCGAGTGACTCTATCTTGGTCGAATGGAATTGGGGTATCTGAGTGAGATAAATGGTCGAGTGGATTGCATTCCAAGGTGATTTCAGTCGATATCTTATGTTGTCCTTTGAATGTTCTTGACTCTAGGGCAGCGTCCTTGGGTAGGGCGTCTAGGACAGACATATGACCCTACCCTATGTACATGTCATCGTCAACGATTACCGACGAAAATTTAGATTAAATTTACATGCCATGTAATTGTATGGATTTGATAATTTGAAAATGAGATATACAGTTGCGAAATCGATTTTTTGCATGCTGATCAATCATTGTCTGCAGACACGCCCAGACACAGATAGAATTTGGTACTTGTGATTGTAGATACTCTCATGCTCTCTCTTCTGTCCATAGAATGCTTCAATAAGAGAGATCCCCTAAGCCGACGACCGATCACGCAGCCCCAAGTCGCACTCCTGCCCTAACTTCGGTGCGCCCCCAGCTTCCGGCAAGTCCATGGCCCCTATGCACCTTTTCTTCCCTTGTTGTCGTGGTGTTTTTTGTATGGTTTTGACGGAGCAATTTGTTGAAAATTACCGCACCTGTGAGGCTGTGAGCTTATGAGAGGGAATGGGTCTCTTGACGAGGCGCTGCGGATCCTCCGGTTGGGCACCAGTCGGTGGCGCTTGCATCATCATGTATCCGAGCATGGTTGTATTTTTTTTTTTGAGACAATTGTATTTTGTTGAAATTGGCCCTCGTCCGGACTGCAGAACATTGACTCATGAGCCCATAGTCCACCCGAGCCCAGGCCCGACTGCAGAGCCTCTCTCTATCACTCCCCAGGCCAACTTTATCAAAAAAAAAAAACTCCCCAGCCCAACTTTGCTAAAAAACATAACTCCCCAGCCCAACTTTATAAATTCGTCAATACATCCGGGCAGAGGCAGGCCGTACTCTCACTCTCCGTCTCCTCGCCAGCGACAGCGAGCAGTGAGCTGCGGGGCGCGTGCGGCGTCGGTGCGGAGAGCGACGCGACCGACTCCGGCAGGCGCCTCCTGATCACCACCGCCTTCTCCTCCGCAATGGCGAACAGGGGAGGGAAAGGGTCCTACCCTTCGTTTTATCCCCCCTTTCCCTGTATTTTTTTTTGCGTCGATGTCGTCTCAATCCTCGACCAACGCGACATTCACCGGATAAAACCCGGTGGATGCGGGGATCTTCGCGTCTATCGAGTAGGATCCGATGCCAATGGCCAAGGATTAGGGTTTACAGAACGCCGAGGGTTTTGTTGTCACGGTACTGGTGCCCTGGCGGGTGGGCATCGATAGGATATGAATTTTGGCTATTGGAGATGGTTTAGATCCAACTTGATCGGTGCGAGGGATTATGATTTGGTTGTTTATCATGTGGTTTTGGTTGGATTTTGTTATGGGTGTGATATATCCACGACAAAACAGAGCTGTTTGTTCAGGGCCTCTTTCGACTGTATGACTTTTGAGAAGGGTTCCAGTCCTTAAGATTTTTTTTCCTGACAATGCCCTTTGGATCGTAGAATTGGATTGGATTATCTGTTATGTGTGCTTATAGAAATACATCTGGCTAATATTTGTTACCAAATTAAATCTTAACAACTTTGCTACTGGTTGTGTCACTCATATGTGGGTGGGTTCTTATAATTTGGTGTCTCAAGGAAAGCTGGAAAAGTAGATAATTGAGTTGACCGTGACACAGCTTGCTCAAAATGACGATGCATTAAACGCTGCTGGGCATTGTCGAATCACTAGCAGCCTAATAGGTTTTGGGTCTGCTTGCCTGTGAATAAGGTAACACTAAATGGATTATTTGTGTTTATGCACAAGTGCATTGCTAAATTTAGCGATTCCTAAGGGTTTTAGTCTAACGAATGGTCCTTCCCTTCAACAAGAGAGCGAATATCCGTGGATATGTCTTGCATGCGTTCCTTGGAAGAATTTTTGTTGATTTTGGTGCAGTTAAGCACATAAGCTTGGTCTGTATATTTAAATTCCATGCTTGAGCATCTTGGTGTGTTGTCCTTTTTTTTTCTGCTCTGCAGAGGAAGGCCGGCTGTTAATGTAGGGCATGTTTGGTTGGTAACTAATTGCCTTAGCTTAGGTGCTCAAATTCTTAGCCTCACTTTGGATTGCCCAGGGGAATTTTGCCACACTTTTTGTGTGTATGACATGTGGACTTATAGTGAATAAAAGAATCTTGCCTTAGGTGTGGCTAGAACCAAACACACACCTAACCTGGTCAAACTTGCCTAACTTGATATGTGGCAAAGTGTGGCTGGGAACCAAGCAGCCCCTTAGTTAATCCAACCTTCACTATTTTGGTGAAGGAAAATCCTTGTATCAAATGTAGAACTAAACTAGAAACTGAGGTATATGCCTATTCTGAAATATCACATGTGTGATATGCTCGTGGTTCTGTGATAGTTAGCGTTTTTTCGTACCTGTGTTAGAACGGCTTACGACATGCCGTAAATTTTCTCTCAAGAATATACTACTTTGGAGAACATGATGATTTATCCCTTGCTTATTTGAAGTAATAGGTTATCTATTTCGCAGCATCTTAGTAACACACACCACAACCTTGTTGTCTTGTTGAAATGCGTGGAATGGAGTGATGTACATGTATGAAGTCTGCATATTGTACTGGGTGTTTTTGGAATTAATTTAAAATAGCAATATTTAGCAGCACTATCACCAAAGAACTAGCCATGGGCATGGGTGCGTGGAAGTTAGCTATCCATGTGGCAGAACCATGACTTGGTTTCGAGATCTTATCGGTTTCAACTCTAGCCTACCGCAACTTGTTTGGAACTGAGAGGCTTAAGTCAAAATAAAGTGAAATTGCGGGGCGCAAATAAAGTGAAATTGCGGGGCACGACAGCAACAAAACAACCACCGCCTATATATTGAGTTATTGACCTCCATTTCCGGTTCATCCCACCTCCAACTTTCCTCCTCTTCCCCTCTTCTCCAGATCTACTCCGCCGCCGCCTCCCATGGCGCCTCCTGCCAGAAACCTTAACCCTAATCCGAACACTAACAACCCCGATCCTCCCTTCGACATGGGTATTCTCTTCGGTTCGCCTCCTACCGCTGCGCCCACGTTCCCTGCCGCCGTCGGCCCGCCGCCGCCGTTCGGCCCTTACTCCCACCCCTCGGCCACCTCTCCCTTTCACGGCGGCCCCTACCTCCACCACACGCAGGATCTTCATCCCCCTATGCCCCGCCCACCCATGTCCTTCCCCATGCACCGCCCAACGATCTCCTTCCCCATGCACCGCCCAGCCATCTCCTTCCCCATGTACCGCTCCTTCTCCATTCCAGATCTAAATGCAAACCCTAGCGCCGCCTTGCCCGGCAGCTACCTTCACTACACGCAGGATCTCCGATACCTCAACTCCTACAGGCGAGACCTGAACCTGAATGTTAACCTCAGAGCCGCCTTGGGCCGCCTGCAGGATCGCCAATCTCCCATGGCCAGCTCAGGCAACTCCATCCACACACTTAACCCAAACACAAACCTGAACCTGAGCGCCAACCCCAGCGCCGTCTCGCACGGCCGCTACCATCAGAACGCGCAGGATATTCGACATTCCATGCCCCGCCCAGTAATATCCTTTGCCATGCCAAACCGGAGCGACAACCCCCGCACCGTTGCAGGTGCCAAACCTGAACAGAATAAAGGTATTTATGTCTGACAGGGAAGTTTTTTAATCTAAGGCTTTTATGGTATGTTTTTTTTGTTCAGTTGTGTGATCCTGCTATATGATGATTGATGATTTTACAGCTTCATCAAAATGAATGCTGTGTTTTTTGAGAAGTTGAGCTTTCGAAGGCAAGTTTAGAGTTTGACAGATTTCCTACCTGTTTTATTCTTGCAGGAGCACCGAACGGAAGGCAGAACAATTCTAATGATGTTATTCACCTTTCTGATTCTGATTCTGATTCTGATTCTGATGGTAATAATATTGCCCAATCTCGTCATTAAACATTTTCCAGGCAACAGTTTATTTATTGGACTAAATCCTTTTTATTTTCAACTCACATTATCCTTCTTATGATATGTTTTATGTCTGGCTACTTGGTCTGGGCATGCCAAGTCACATGTGTTCACACCGCTGTTCTACTTAAATCTAGTTTTACTACACTTATCACAGCTCTGCTCCATGAGAAAATCCTTTGGTATTTGCTTTTGTTATAAGAATTAAAGAATATCACTTGTGTCTGCTAGCACGTTACAAGCTATCTGTGTGATATGATCATTGTGTTTTATTTATCACTGTCAAGAAAATTCCATTTGTACGGTTGTACCCTGCTACCCTAGGGCTTAGGGCATCTTTAGCAAGAAGGTAGTAAACTTTTCTGTTTGAAAACTTTAAATGATACTTTTTGTTCCAGTAAAGATTAAAGAATGATTTAACTAGAAGATTCCCGCAACCTTCTACGCTCCCCAAATACTTATCTTGGCAGCCTTCATAGGATTGATCAAATACTACAGAAAAAAATGTCGGAAGAGAATTATATACCATGTTTGTGGTTCCCCTTTGGTTTTATTTGCAGATGATTCGTTGACTATTTGCTCATAGTTGATGTTATTTACCATTACGTTGAGTGTGAAAGGGCACTTCATATCGTTTGTAGTTGAAGGCAAGACACTGTTTTTTTTCCCCCCCAATTTATGGCTGTGCATAACAAATGGTAATCATTGAGCTGCTTACACTGTAACTATTGCAGTATTAGATAGGGCAGAATATCTGATCACAGTACATAAATAAGCACTAAAATTTACCGGATAGTTGAATGAAACCGAATAAGTCAATGTGAGTACTGTATTGATATATAGTTGAAAATATAAAAGAACCTCATATATCACTGCCTGTATTTAGATTTTTTCGAAGAAGAGGCTCCCCCCACACACTCCAAGTCAAATGGGAAAGCTTCATCTGATAGCCTAAAAACTGGTGGAAAGGCTTCATCCTTTTCTAATGGTATGGATGCATCGTTTTGTACTTTTGCTATACATTCATCCATTCAAGAGTTGCCGATAAAACTGAAAGTTCTAGTTACACAATAGATTGTCTTTCTGTGTCTTTCATGTATTATGTTCTCATAGGAGAAGGTAGCAAAGGAGGGAAGGCATTTAGTGCTGGGAAAGGTGGGAAGGGCTCCGCATCAAATGCAAAGCCTGCAATGTCTGATGCAGAACTAAAGCTTCAGCTCGGTCAGTTTCTTCCATTGAAATATCCTCTATTTTTCTAGAAGCTTATTTCATAGTAACCTTAATAGTAGTTAAAGTTCGGTAGTTTATGGAATTTCAGTAGGCTCTTTACTTGAGAAGTTCCGTATAATGAGATTGTTAGTTTTACATCATTTGAAACGGGCACACATCTTATATTATGATTTTCAAACGTCCCTTCTGTCTAAACGTAAAAAAGGCAAGCTGATTTCTGCATAACAATTGGTTGCAGATATGCCTCCAAATTCTATATTGTTATCGAACTGTGAAGCAGCAGAAATGTTGCAGAAAATTCAAGGACATATGGCTATCTTATCAGAGGATCCGACTATAAAAATTCCCGAGTAAGGAATATCTCTTGTTTTAATTCTGTTATGTTCCGCTAATAATTGTTTATGTGGTGTTCCAGTCTGTTAGCTTGTGTGACTCCATGTTTAATCTTTTCTTTTTGCACCGGCAGGTCGTTTGACAAGGCCTTTCAATATGCAAAAGAAGGAAATCACTTCACCTCTGCGAAGTCGGTGAAAGAAATTCTGGAGTATCCTTTGTTTTGGTTAAGAACTAATATTAGAGATTGCATTGTGGTTACGCAGTTAAATTGTTTCGCCAAGCAACCACTTTGTAGTTATTTTCCTTGATTCGTAGCTGCAGACCTCTTAAAGACTATGGTGTTAATGATGGCGAGGTTCGTAAGCCTTCTTTTCCTCTCACCTTCTTGTATCTCATTTCCCTCATCTCAAACATAAAATGGTTTGTTGCACCTGTAACAGATATGCATGATAGCGAACATTGGGCCTGAGACCATCAAAGAGGTTTATGCACTGATACCGTCTCTCAAGGTCAGTGTCTTTTGCTGACATTTGGGATATATGCCATTTCATATTTTACCAGGAACTCAGTCCTGCAAAATCCAAATTTCTTTGCACAGGCTACTAGGTCCATCAATGAAGGCAAGATCGTGGAGGCTCTTGCTGCCCTCGCTAACATAAAAGTCTCCAAGTGAACCTCAGCTACACAGGTAATCCTGGGGCGAATCTTTGAACCACACCTCTTCCTGACCGCTCGCCTTTCTTTATGATCTAAATTTCTGAATGGGTCTTAAACTTAACCATATATGCAGCTGATCAGGCAATGAAGGATCCGTAACTGGGGTCTCTGTGGTGTATGGTTGTTCACCGAAATCGAGCTCTTTCTTTCGAGGGCCGAAATCAAGTTGTGTGTATGTAAACCGTGCTGTGCACAAGTGTGCCAGCTCTAGGTCTGGCTGGTTGAACTTTGACTTTTGGAAACTAGCTTGTGTCTAGCTGCCGGTTTAGCTAGTTGTTGAGGTGATGTACTCTGAATTGCCAAGTTATGCCCGATGGTCTGGCACGCCTGAACGATGAATATTGTTGTTGCGGCCTGTGTGTTTCTGCATTTCTGCTTGTCTGTTTACTTCTCTGTGAATTGTATCTCTTCTGGGTGCAGCTTTTTACTTCTAGTTTGGGTTTTCTGTAGACGGCAGCTCTGGTAGGGCAGAATGAATTTGTAGGTTCATCGGTTTTAGCTAGAACGATTAGCAATCCTACATAAAACCTACTCACCTATTTTGGAACAGAGGGAGTATTTGATTTGAATTTGTAGTTTCTGCAGTTTTAGGGCTCCTTTCAAAGGAATCTTATAGGACTGAGGATTTAGATCCTTAGGAATGTTCCATACATTGTTATTCCTGTAGCTTTGTAAATCATGTGTTTGTTCTATTCCTGTGTTTTGAGAATCCTATACATCAAAGCAACCTATTTTGCTCTTAGGAATCCAACACAAAACCTATTTTGTTTACTAACATTTGTTTTATTTTTCACCCTTCACTTGCTTTTTTTGGGTGCGTTTAGGTATATCTGCTGCTTGCAGAGACTGGTAGGTGATCAAAGTTTGCTTGGGCGCGCATAGGGCCATTTGAACCGCTAAGAAAATTCTCCTTTGAGGACATCCCTGTTTTCTTAGTTCTGCATTGATTTGAGTCCTTTCTCTGACCTGTTTGTTTCAGTTTCAATTGGCTTTGAATCACCCGTCGATTGCCACTGAAGTACGTCTGGACATGCTTCAGCCAATTGCATTGAAAATGGCTCGGAACTAGATTTAGCTTCACTGGAAAAGCTGATTTCTAATAGTTTGTTTCATTTTTTGATATTTTTTCTATCAGAATCTGCTGTCTAAAACTATCGAATATCCTTGGTTCTAATTTTTAGTTCTTTTATTTCTTCTGGAAGGAAACTGCTTTGCTAGTACTAGCACTGCATAAACCCTCGAAGACTACAAAAACGGAGTGGTGTTTACCGTGCAACTTATTCTTTTGACAGTTACTGTGCAACTTTTTATTTCTTATGTAGGGTTGTTGAATATGAACAACTTATTACACATAATCCAATTTCTTTAGAGCGAGTTGAAGGAGTAGGTTTTATTAGCAGAGAAGAAGATTACGAGCTTTTGGAACACAATGGGATCTTCGTAAAGTGGATCCTTATGAGTTTTACAACCAATTTGATTGCCACTGAAGTATGTCTGGACATACTTCAGCCAATTGCATTGAAAATGGCTTGGAACTAGATTTAGCTTCACCGGCAAAGCTGATTTCTAATAGTTCATTTCGGTTTTGATATTTTTTCTGTGAGAATCTGCTGTCTAAAACTATCAAATATCCCTGGTTCTAATTTTTAGTTCTCTTCTTTCTTGTGGAAGGAAACTGCTTTGCTAGTACTAGCACTGCATAAACCCTCGAACGGCCTGGTGTGTACTGTCCAACTTTTTTTGACAGTTACTGTGCAACTTTTTATTGGTACAAGAAAATGGATAACGGCAGACATCAAATGTACTCAACCCCACGGCTGAAGTACATGACTTTCGTTGCTAAACCCACCAGCGACAGCGAGCAGCCACGCACAGCAGCACAAAGACAAAACTCAACCGACTCGCCGCCGCCCCGCCCGTTCGGTTGTCAGCGCCTCCCGGCCGCCGCGGGGTAATCGAACGGCAGCGGCCGCACGTCGTCGCTGAGCGGGCCGGCGTGCCGGAACCCGTAGCCCCTCAGCACCTGGTCGTCGGCGAAGTTGAGCGCGCGCCGCATTCCGTCGCCGCAGCTGTCCCCGGAGTAGTCCCGGTTCCGGTCGCCGCTGCAGGGCTGGCACCCCGTGAAGTGCGTCACGAACGGCCGCCTCCACCCGCGCACGCCGCTCTCCGCGAGCCCCGCGCCCGCCAGCGCCGCCTCCCTCGCCGCCGCGTGCGCCGCGTGGTCCCAGCTCGCCGCGTGCCGCCTCCGCAGCAGCGCCGCCGCCGGCGCCCGCCGCTCCATGGCCTCGTACCGCGCCGCGATGTCGCCGAGCCGCCCCACGATCTCCACCCAGTAGCCCTGGAAGTAGTAGTCGTTCTCCAGGAACACCTTGCCCCGCCACGGGCTGCCCTTGTGCTGCAGCATGTACACCAGCGCCGACTGGTCGTCCGACTCGTTGAACACCTTGTCCCTGAACGTGGACGTGAGCACGGCGCCCCACCGGCGGTAGTCCGGCGAGTCGGGCCCCATGGCGGCCCAGGCGTCCATGAAGTCGAGCGACCACTGGCAGTTGCGCACGAGGAACACGCCGGCGTTGAGGCCCGTCCACGACGGGCTCGCCTCGTCGTACACGAGGCTCGGCCAGCCGTTGACGACGAAGTTGTGGCCCCGGTACCGGCGCAGCGGGAGGCGGAAGTCCATGTCGGTGAGCACGGCGTCCGAGTCCACCCACCAGACCCACTCCGCCTCCGGGTGCGCCACCATGGCGGCCCGGATCAGCGGGATCTTGGCCCAGTACCGGTCCATGGACGGGCGGAGCAGCGCCGTGTTGTACAGCAGCTGCACGCCGTTGAGGCGGCAGTAGTCCGCCTTGTTCTTGAGGAGCCGCGTCAGCACGTGGTCGCCCCTGGGGGAGCGGCACGGCGTCGGCTGCGAGCCGGACACCATCAGGACGCGCCCCTCGCCGCCGCCGCCGGCCAGCTCCGGGTGCGCGCGGAGCCACTGGGCGCGCTTCTCGTCCCACCCCGTGATGGGACGGTCCACGGTGTACGTCACCTCCGGGTCGTCGTAGAACGTGCGCCCACTGGCATCACGATCACCAGCGGACGAGGACCGTCTTGCCAGCAGGACGTCGGGCGGAGTGAACGGCGATGCCAGCGTGAGCAGCAGCACGGCGCCCACCGCGGCGCCGGCGGAGAAGAGGAGCGCGTCGCCGAGCAGGGAGCGCGCCATGCCGGTGCCAGTGCCAGTGATGCGAACCAGAGCAGCCCGGTGCCGTCTGCCGTCTCGGGGCGCTGTACTTCTAGCGCACCGCAGGCGCCGCGATGGCATGCATGGCGCGTCCTGGCTGGCTGGCATCGTGAGGCGAGCGCATACGGAGCATATAAAGCCGCGCCGCGAGTCGTTTAGCCGGTGGCACGTCCAGCGTGCCTGCGGTGCGGTGCGGGATTGGGCGGCGTGCGTCCAAACTCGATCAACTCCAAACAATGGAGGCGTGCTGGATAGCAGATGGAAGAGGGCACCGTCGCAAGCATCCGCCGCTTCGGATCGAAGATTACGACCCTTTTTCATGAGCGAGAGAGGGGACGGAAATGACAGGCAGAATTTGGTTTGTTTCATGCATAACAAACCCAGACTAACAGCCAAAAGGTGACGGCCGGCGCCCGGCGGTGACCTGGCTGGCTGGCTCCACGGCCGGGCACAACAAGATCGCTTGACTTGTTGCCTCGTCTTGCCTTAACCAACGTGCCTCGACGGAAAGATACTTTCATGTCCTCGATCTACTTTTGCAACCTTTTTTGTACGTAAACCGTAGTTCTGAATTCGTAACTGAAGGAAGCAATCCATCCATCTTGCACACAGAGAAGAACGGGGGATGGAAAGGGAAAGGGGAAGAGTGGCATGCATGGTAAATCGTGTGTGGCAGCAAGCAAGCAACTGAGCGAGCGCACGCGGCTCCGGATGGCGGGGTGGCTGGCTTGCCAAGTGTTGTGCTGCATGCGCCGTCGCCAGTGCACGACGAGATTCCGGCTTTCTGCGGCCACTGTGACTGCCTGCCGAGCAGCCTTGGCCATGGACTGCATCTGCGTGCTCAGACAGAAATACGAGTACATGAGAGCAGAATTTTGCGCGTGCAGAGAGAGCATCTTGAACCATTCATGCCCATGCATGCCGTCTCGGTAGAAAGCCCAAAAGCCCGGAACTTGAGCGTCGATGATCCACTGGTCTACTACACCCCCAGTGATTCCGACCACACGAACCTGTGATTTGTGAACAAGATCAACTAAGAGCATCTTTAATCAGATTGGGCTAATTTGACCCCTCATAGCGGACGTGTCCGAGCAGTGCGTGGAAACATGCCCACCGAAAAGCAGTGTGCGCGAACATGCCCACTGAAATCTCATTTGTCCGCACGTGCAACCGCACGTCTCAAATTGTCCGGGCACACACATGTGATTGGTGGAGTTGGTTCGCAGCACGCTAAAATGGAGAAAGAAAGAAAGAAAGTGGTCCGGAATGAGCCGCGTTCTACGTGGCCGGGTCTAGGCCTAGATGACGGTGGTGGGCCGAGGTGCTTCCGAGGCCATGCCTATGAAGTTTGTTGTCTGTTATTTGGCAAATTTTAACAAGGCCCCTTTTACTTCCTCTTTTCACATTGGTTCAGCTTAGCTTAATTTCTCCTAAACTCGTCAAGTTTCGTTAGTTTGCATATAATATGTTGAACTTGGTTAAATTTCATCCGAATTTCATGTTTTAAGTGTTTGAACTGAGGGACATTTTGAGATATTGCGTTTAATGCCCGGCGCCAGGCAGAATGTCCATGTCGGACGTGTCCGCGGACACTTGGGGGCGTCCCTTTGATGCATAGCGTTGGAAATGCCCCAAAATCGCTGAAAATTCTATTTCATCAAATTTCTCTATCTTCTCAAAATTTGCACTAGGTCAGACTTCTTTATTTGCAGCATAAATATAGTGGGACTGAGTTGTCAACAATGGCCTGGCAATCTGAGTAATGCTTCTCCGGCCTGCAGATATGCTAAATGAGTTCTTATTACTACTACTCCAACAAGGGAACCTGAATTTTACAGCTCTTACATGAGCATTAGTAGACGTCGCCCAGTAACAAAACAAAACCATATATGTGCATCAACATTAACAATAAGATATAAAAAGGGAATGTCTAGGGCACATCTAGATGTGCCCTACTTATTGCACATAAAAAACTAAACCCGGTCTAGGATGAAAAGGGAGATACAACATGCAGTGCATAATGTTAGATTTAACTCCCTAGGATTAAGGTTAAACATGATCTTAGACTTGACATTAGAACACCAAAAATACATCTGCAAAGATTAGGTACTAGCCATAGTCGTGGTGAATCCATTAGGGGTTGCCCATGGCTGCATGACACCAAGCCTTCGGCAGTGCAAAGTTCCTCCAAAGGAGGTAGGAGTAGGGCAACGTAATGGTGCAGCAGGATGTGCCGTCGACACTGCCTTCACGACGGTCGGTGGTGATAGACATTCTTCGGATGTCTTTAGCCCCACTTTAGGATTGGTAGTTCTGATTAGAGGTGTAAGCCGTGTGCTGTTGTATCGTTCTGACAACCCCAAATCCTCTTTATATTTTTCAGATGCTTAGAAGCAAGACCGAAACCAAGTTGTTGGTCCGGTGCCTCGGATCAGGGCACTTAGGCCAACTTCACCGCGCGACCTCAAATGGACGTCCGTTTTGTTCGGATTCTGTCCGTTTGGGTAGCGATTTGGGGTCGTGTCTGGACGTGTCCTGCGATGCGGTGGCCGTGCGCCCATCGCGCAGACGCATCCTTTTGCCTTATCCTATCCGTCAGGGCCAAAAATCCCCAATTTTTTTTATCAAAACTAGTTTACAACCCAAATATTTATCTGAAAATTAAAATAATTTTACAACTCAATTGAAATTGTCTTTAATAAAATATCTTTACTAAAGAATCGAAATTTTCTTGACTAAACATAAAATGAACCAATACATCTATTGGTTGCCAATGTGATCCCACACGTGTTCAACCAAGTCGTTTTGAAGATTCAAATGAGAGTGCCAATCACGCATCTCACGATGAAATTGAGCAAACTGTTCAAATATGGCCGGGTCTTGGTGCAGGGGCTCAATATTTTCACCTTGATAGTCAAATCCTTGGTTGAAGATACTCTCATCACGCTCGTCCTCGACGATCATGTTGTGCATGATCACACAAGCAGTCATCACCTCCCAAAGCTTCCTTTCATCCCATGACAGTGCAGGGTTTCGAACGATACCCCACCGGGATTGAAGCACACCAAAAGCACGTTCCACATCCTTTCTAACACTCTCTTGCATTTGGGCAAATCTCTTTCTCTTCTCACCTTGGGGTTTCGAGATTGTCTTCACAAAAGTTGACCACTGAGGATATATACCATCTGCTAGATAGTATCCCTTGTTGTAATGGTGGCCGTTGATCTCAAAGTTGACAGGTGGGGAGTGGCCTTCTGCAAGCCTCGCGAAGACTGGAGAACGCTGCAGCACGTTGATATCATTGTGAGAACCTGCCATGTCGAAGAAAGAATGCTATATCCAAAGATCCTGTGATGCCACCGCTTCTAATATGACAGTGCACGCCTTGACATGCCCTTTGTACTGGCCCTGCCAAGCAAATGGACAGTTCTTCCACTCGCAGTGCATACAATCTATGCTGCCAAGCATGCCTGGAAAGCCTCTAGCTGCGTTGGTCGCCAACAATCTCTCTGTATCAGCGGCAGTTGGCTGCCTCAAGTACTCTGGGCCAAACACCTCGATCACAGCCTGGCAAAACTTGTACATTGACATCAGACATGTTGTCTCACTCATACGCACATACTCATCCACCAGATCGCCTGGAATTCTATATGCAAGCATGCGGATGGCCGCGGTGCATTTCTGGTAAGAGGAGAATCCAAGCTTGCCAAGGGCATCCGTCTTGCACTCGAAGTATGGGTCATGAGCAACCACTCCCTCTCGGATACGATTGAACACATGCCTTGCCATTCGAAAACGGCGACGGAATTTATCCGGCTTGAAGAGCGGGGTATTGGCAAAGTAATCGGCATAGAGCAGGGCGTGCCCTCTCTCCCTGTTGCGTTCAGGTTGGGAGCACGGCCAGGGAGTGACCCCCTGTACCGAGGAAGCTGCCGTTGAATGTGGTCGTGAACGACTAGTGCAGCCACCACAATATCTTCATCATCCGACGACGAATCGTCCGATAAACAAAGAAAGTGATGGAAGAAAAACTCGTCTCCATTGTCCATACCTTTGTGGGCAAAATGCCGAACACCTTGCGGGCGTGGTGGCGAAGATCACCTCGACGCAGCAGGGGTGGTTGCCGGCCGGCTACTGGCCGCTGTGGAGCTCTCGTCGGGAGCTGCCGAGGACACCATGCTGCGTCACCGGCGGTCCTGTCCCCTCTGCGGCCGGCAAAGACGTCGACGGCCAAACCTCCGATCGGCGGCCAAAACTACGGCCACAGCACGGGCGTGGTGGCGGCCATGTCGAGAAGTGGTTTGGTAGGGACGGCCGGAGGCTACGCGGTGAGAAGGCGGCCGGAGAATAGCGGCGGCGCCGACGGCGGGGCGGGGCGAGAGAGAGAGAGAGAGTGGAAGCGTTTGGGAGCGGAGGGACTGCTAGTGTCCCCGACAGGCGGGCCAGGGGGGGACAAGGGCGTGCGTCCAAGCCATCCGCGCGCGTCCGTTTCACCCCAAACCGAGCGCAAGTTTGGGTCAGGGATGGGTCAAAAACGGACGGAATCCGGACATTTGTCCGTTTGATGCCGTGCGCTGGGCTGCGCTATTCGTCCGTTTTACCTCAAACGGACGGGGGCGAACATGATAGGGTCGCGCGGTGGAGTTGGCCTTACCTGGGAGTTGTTAACTCCCTTTTCTCTCTCAGTTTGTTATAACAGGAGATTACTCCCAACTCATGATGTTGTTTTTAGCTTTGTCTTAATTAATACTTTGTGTACTTTGTTCCAGTATATACAAAAATTTATTATAACATCTATCTATGATTTCATCATCATTGAATACATTTTCATATCACATATGTTTGCTATCACAAATATATCGTTTCCTATAAATTTGGTCAAACTTTACAAAGTTTGACTTAGGACAAACCTAATATATAAAGTAATTGAAAATACAGAGGGTATAATCCTAATGACGAACCTTATGTGTTTCAGGCTCTATAATTAACAAAGAAAACATGGTTCGTGCATGTGATAGAAGAATCTGATGCTAGGCCTCTTGAGACGCGGATGAGGATACGATGTCTTCGAATGGCCTACCCGTGGAGACGACACTTTCCTCATACAACTCGGGTGGCGTGCTCTTGTGGGGGAGAAAGCCAAGGCTCTCGGCATTGCCAGTCGCAGGGTTATACGCATACAGTTTGTAAGCGCTCTTGAATCTTTCCTCTTTTGACAACTTGCAGTACACCCTGAACAGGATGCGGCGGTCATCCCCGATGAAGGCAAGTGGGCTGGGACTGCTCCGGCATATCGAGAACTGCATGACCTCCAGCGGCCACGCCGCATTCAGGTCTACGCGGCAATGTAGATCCCACACACCGGCCTCGTGGTCGCGCAACAACCATATGTCATGTTGTTGTACAGGTTCGGTAGCTGTGCCGAAGAGGCACAGGCGTCCCCCGAGCTCCGCCAGCCCGTAAAGCTGGTCTATACCATGGCAGGACGGCGGCGGCGGCAAGGCCTTGAAAGCCTCATCGGAGAGCGAGAAAGAGGTTATCCTCGGGTTCTGTCGCCCGATCCGCTTCCAGTATAGCTGGCCTTGCGCAAAGACAGACGTATTGTCCAATTTCACCATGCCCAGTGCGGAGCTGCTCGCCGGTGGTCGCCAGGCGCCCCTGGAGTTGATCTCGTAGACCTCACAAAGCGCGCGGAAATCGGCGCCGTCCAAGCCCCTGTGGTGGGAGTAGGAGATACGCACCACCTTGTGCTTCTTGCTGCGCGCGTCGTAGCCGATCCCCAGGCTATCGTCTGTCATCCTGTTATGCGGCCGCACCCTGGGAAGCGCGGTCATCTCGCCTGTGGACGGGTTGCAGACGTAGTGGATCCCCGTCGCGGTGTTCTCCATGATGACGAGCCCGTGACACCGCGAGGTGCATCTGGTGCGCATGCGACCCGGGAAGACGGCTACGGGTGCTGCGGCGAGGGAGCGGTCTACAAGTGACCATGATCGTACCTCCCTGCGGTGGAGGAAGAAAAGCTTGAGACCGCCGCGGCTGTTGGCGAGACGGCGATGGCGGTCCACGAAGGCGTCCTGGGAGAGCGCGGCGGCCCACGCGCGCGAGAGGCAGCGGCACCGGCCCACCGATTTGGGTGGCAACCTCAGAAAGATTTCCTCCATGATCTCCTCGGGCAATGTGGCGCACACGCGGCGGCACGGCGTTTGTTGTGCCTTCCTCGATCGACGTCTTGCACGGTGGTGCGGCCATGGAGGCTAGCTGGAGCTGCAGATGGCAAAGCGCGGCCGGAACGCGATTTCGTGATCGATCCAGCTACGTGATACGCGATACGTTATGGTATGGGTGTTCGGAGATGAGGATCACGCGGAGCTGGTTTGGATCCGGACTCGGAGTTGTATTGTTGACTAGTTGTAGCCTTGTTTTTTTTAAACGTCAGTACACAAGCGCTCGTATACACGCGCATACATTCATCTTTTTAAACACACAGGTACACTCTAGCCTTATTGGAAGGAGACCTGTTTCTATCCAAGCAGAATAGTACGACTTGTACGAACGAGTTATAGAGTCCAGTAGAGTCGTTAGTCGTAATTTTCATTTAGCAAACAAGTTATATCTAGGTGTATGACAAGGCGTCAAGTATCCTCTGTACGGATAACAGAGTCCCATGGCCACGTCAAGTCCACCAATGATCTCAGAGGCCACGGCCATCGGGGGCAAAATTTCATGTTTTGACCCTTTTCAAGTAGTTTGTTTGAGATCTAGTTCTTGTTTACAAAATTTTTGAGAATTTTTGAGATTTGACTTTTTTTTTATCGTCAAGGAGCATGGCGGTAGGGTATAACAGCCTACCACCAAGGTCTCTGGCGGTAGGGTTGCACGCCCTATCACAAAAAAATTCTAAATTTCAGACACAATGTGTGTGCGCATCTACCGTCGAGCATCTTGGCAGTAGGGTTACACATGCTACCGCCATCCCCTGTGGCGGTAGGAATGCGTTGCACTGACGTGGTCAAGCTTCTTACCGTCAGGGGGCCTTGGCGGCAGGCTGCTATACCCTACCGCCATATCCCCTGGCTGTAGAAAAAGGGTCAGATCCTGAAAATTTTGCAAACGAGGGTCAGATCTCAAACAACTCCAAAAAAATCAAAACACGAAATTTAGCCGCCATCCGGCCATGTGCATGTCAATATACCAAAACTTGCCCGATGCCGTTTACCGAGAGCCTTCGCCGTGCGAGCTAGCTTGATATGGAGTCTCCTTGGGTAGTGGGTGTTAAGAACATCTACAGCCGAATTTGACAAATTCGGTTCCGATTCATAGTTAAATTGAGCTACCCGGGTGCACAGGACACCGGGTGCAAAATGTTTTCTTTGTAAGTTTCATGCAAAATATACTGTGTGACACCCTATCTTAAGATGAAAAATAGAGATAATAACACTAGTCGTGCCTAAACTTACCATCGATGTTCATTTTAGTGTCTGAACTTGAAAAATACTTCAAATTGGTTTTATAACTTGGTAGTTTGGTTCAAATACAGTTCAAATCACGTGTAGATATGTATGTATTGCTAACTAGACATGGCAGCATGGCGCGGGGTCCACTTGCATTGTCGGGAAAGACTGACATGAAGAGTGTGCGTCTCAACGACCATCGGGTCTCACCTGTCAGTGCACAACTGAAATAAACAAAAAAGTTGGAAGGCTGAGTGTTACTAGTTGTTTTTCTTATTGTAGAAATTACAAAATATTCAGATAGTATATGAAGTGATTATTATTTTAGGAAATGTATTTCTAGTTGTAAAAAGTGTTCACGTGTTTTAATAAAGTATATGTATTTTTCAAATGATATATTTTCGAATAAAAATAAATTTTAAAATATGTGTGATAAATAAACAATGGCCTAGTATTCCCCCAGGATTTTATACATTCTCAAATTTAAATTAACAATTTTCAAACTATACATACATTTGTGTACTTAAAAATATTTTAATTACATGAATTTTTAATATCACGTAAATATTTTATAAAATCACATTAACATGTTTTAAAATAAAAAATTTATGCATATTATTTCTAAGACAAGAAGATTCTAGCTTTATTTTTATTACTAACACAATAATTTGCATAAGTTTTAGAATTATTAAAAACGAAAAAGAAACTCACATCTCGAAGGGTCACGTGCAAAAGGAAAAATAACTAATAGTTCTAAAATAAGTACCACGTGATATTTTCTTAAACATGAATATTTTGAAAATGAGATTAAAAATTCCAAAAATGTATAACTTTTAGAAATTGCAAAATTATTTTATTATATTTTGTGAATCCTTACAAATATTATGAAACCATTTTATTAATTATTTTGTATTGTTTTACTTTTTGAACATTTTCAATTTCATTAAAAAAATATGGGTCCTTAACTATTTATTCAATATTGTTACTATAGTTTGAATTTTTTTCCTCTGAAAAATGAAAGATAACTAGCATGTGGAAAATTGGGCACACCGATTGCGGTCTAATTAGCTAGATAGAGGTTAGCGATGCATAATAGTCAACTAACTTTCTCTAGTGAATTGGTTTGCGCAGGCCCTTTGTAATTCACAAGTCGCTTGTTCAATTTTTATTTATTTCGTTTGTGCACTGATAGGTGGGACTCGATGGTCATTTAGAGGCACTCTTTCCATGTCAGCCTGTCTCGGCACTGCAAGTGGGCTCCGTGCCACGCTGGCATGTCTAGTCAACAATACATACGTATCTGGACGTGATTTGAACCATATTTGAACTATACCGTCAAGTTATAGAACCGGTTCGATGTATTTTTCAAGTTTAGGCACCAAACTGAACATCAATGATAAGTTTAGGCACCGCTGGTATTATTACCTCTGAAAAATATGAGTGGTCATATGCTAGGACATCGGGTCATTTTCTTTCTAGGTCCGCCCCACTACGTCGATGCACACACATTATCCTGCTGTTCCATCACTACTAACTAAACATGACATCGGACTACCAAAATTTGATATGTTTAGCTATGGTGGAGTTCATCCACAGCTGCCATTGCCGTCCTTCTCGCAGAAGTGCCGGTCGAAGACGTAGTAGGGGTTGAGCCGGATCTTCTCGTCACCGGAGTTGTCCTCGCCATCACTATCCGCCTTTTCCTCCTTCGGTGGCAGTACGGCCAGGAACGGACCGTCCGATTATGCTCTCGGGCAAGGGCACACATGTTTCCCCGCTGTCGTTTCTTCACAATATGGGCGTGGATGGCTTCCTCCTCTGCCCCCCCCCCCCGCGCCGCCGCATTAGCCGTCTCCGCCGCCGTCATTTCCACCGAGATATGGGCATCGGCGACCCTTATCCTCTCCTTGTTGGGGAACGTAGTAATTTCAAAAAATTCCTACGCACACGCAAGATCATGGTGATGCATAGCAACGAGAGGGGAGAGTGTTGTCCACGTACCCTCGTAGACCGAAAGAGGAAGCGTAAGCACAACGCGGTTGATGTAGTCGTACGTCTTCACGATCCGACCGATCAAGTACCGAACGCACGGCACCTCCGAGTTCAGCACACGTTCAGCCCGATGACGTCCCTCGAACTCCGATCCAGCCGAGTGTTGAGGGAGAGTTTTGTCAGCACGACGGCGTGGTGACGATGATGATGTTCTACCGACGCAGGGCTTCGCCTAAGCACCGCTACAGTATTATCGAGGTGGACTATGGTGGATGGGGGCACCGCACACGGCTAAAAGATCAAACGATCAATTGTTGTGTCTCTAGGGTGCCCCCTGCCCCCGTATATAAAGGAGCAAGGGGGAGGTGCGGCTGGCCTAGAGGGGGCGCGCCAGGAGGAGTCCTGCTCCTACCGGGAGTAGGACTCCCTCCCTTTTCCTTGTTGGACTAGGAGAGGAGGGGGAAAGAGGAGGGAGAGAGGAAGGAAAGGGGGGCGCCACCCCCTCTCCTTGTCCTATTCGGACTAGGGGGGAGGGGTGCGCGGCCCTGCCCTCGCCGCCTCTCCTCTTCTCCACAAGGCCCACTATGGCCCATTAAGCTCCCGGGGGTTCCGGCAACCTCCCGGTACTCCGGTAAAATCCCGATTTCACCCGGAACACTTCCGATATCCAAACATAGGCTTCCAATATATCAATCTTCATGTATCGACCATTTAGAGACTCCTCGTTATGTCCGTGATCACATCCGGGACTCCGAACAACCTTCGGTACATCAAAACATATAAACTCATAATATAACTGTCATCGAAACGTTAAACGTGCGGACCCTGCGGGTTCGAGAATTATGTAGACATGACCGAGACACGTCTCCGGTCAATAACCAATAGCGGAACCTGGATGCTCATATTGGCTCCCACATATTCTACGAAGATCTTTATCGGTCAAACCGCATAACTGTTGGGGAACGTAGTAATTTCAAAAATTTCCTACGCACACGCAAGATCATGGTGATGCATAGCAACGAGAGGGGAGAGTGTGATCTACGTACCCTCGTAGACCGACAGCGGAAGCGTTATGATAACACGGTTGATGTAGTCATACGTCTTGACGGCCCGACCGATCAAGCACCGAAACTACGGCACCTCCGAGTTTTAGCACACGTTCAGCTCGATGACGATCCCTGGACTCCGATCCAGCAAAGTGTCGGGAAGAGTTCCGTCAGCACGATGGCGTGGTGACGATCTTGATGTTCTACTGTCGCAGGGCTTCGCCTAAGCACCACTACAATATTATCGAGGACTATGGTAGAAGGGGGTACAGCTCATGGCTAAGAGAACGATCTTGGAGGTCAACTTGTGTCCATGGGGTGCCCCTTTGCCCCCGTATATAAAGGAGCAAGGGGGGAGGAGGCCGGCCCTAGGAGGGGCGCGCCAGGGGAGTAGGATTCCTACTCCTAGTTGGAGTAGGTTTCCTCCTTTCCTAGTCCAACTAGGAGAAGGGGGGAAAGGGGGGAAGAGGGGAAGGAAGGGAGAGAGGGGCCGCGCCCAAACCCCTTGTCCAATTCGGACTGGGCTTGGGAGGGGCGCGCGCCACCTCCTGGTCCTTCCCATTAAGGCCCATTGCTTCTTCCTCGTATTCCCGTAACTCCCCGGTACCTCCGAAAATACCCGAATCACTCGGAACCTTTCCGATGTCCGAATATAGTTGTCCAATATATCGATCTTTACGTCTCGACCATTTCGAGACTCCTCGTCATGTCCCCGATCTCATCCGGGACTCTGAACTCCTTCGGTACATCAAAACATATAAACTCATGATGAAACTGTCATCGAAACCTTAAGCATGCGGACCCTACGGGTTCGAGAACAATGTAGACATGACCGAGACACGTCTCCGGTCAATAACCAATAGCGGAACCTGGATGCTCATATTAGCTCCCACATATTCTACGAAGATCTTTATCGGTCAGACCGCATAACAACATACGTTGTTCCCTTTGTCATCAGTATGTTACTTGCCCGAGATTCGATCGTCGGTATCTCAATACCTAGTTCAATCTCATTACCGGCAAGTCTCTTTACTCGTTCTGTAATACATCATCTCACAACTAACTCATTAGTTGCAATGCTTGCAAGGCTTATGTGATGTGCATTACCGAGAGGGCCCAGAGATACCTCTCCGACAATCGGAGTGACAAATCCTAATCTCAAAATACGCCAACCCAACATGTACCTTTGGAGACACCTGTAGAGCTCCTTTATAATCACCCAGTTACGTTGTGACGTTTGGTAGCACACAAAGTGTTCCTTCGGCAAACGGGAGTTGCATAATCTCATAGTCATAGGAACATGTATAAGTCATGAAGAAAGCAATAGCAACATACTAAACGATCGGGTGCTAAGCTAATGGAATGGGTCATGTCAATCACATCATTCTTATAATGACGTGATCCCGTTAATCAAATAACAACTCTTTTGTTCATGGTTAGGAAACATAACCATCTTCGATTAACGAGCTAGTCAAGTAGAGGCATACTAGTGACACTCTGTGATCCCGTTAATCAAATAACAACTCTTTTGTTCATGGTTAGGAAACATAACCAACTTCGATTAACGAGCTAGTCAAGTAGAGGCATACTAGTGACACTCTGTTTGTCTATGTATTCACACATGTATCATGTTTCCGGTTAATACAATTCTAGCATGAATAATAAACATTTATCATGATATAAGGAAATAAATAATAACTTTATTATTGCCTCTAGGGCATATTTCCTTCAGTCTCCCACTTGCACTAGAGTCAATAATCTAGTTCACATTGCCATGTGATTCAACACTAATAGTTCACATCACCATGTGATTAACACCCATAGTTCACATCGTCATGTGACCTACACCCAAAGGGTTTACTAGAGTCAGTAATCTAGTTCACATCGCTTATGTGATTAACACCCAATGAGTACTAAGGTGTGATCATGTTTTGCTTGTGAGATAATTTTAGTCAACGGGTCTGTCACATACAGATCCGTAAGTATTTTGCGAATTCTATGTCTACAATGCTCTGCACGGAGCTACTCTAGCTAATTGCTTCCACTTTCAATATGTATCTAGATCGAGACTTAGAGTCATCCAGATCTGTGTCAAAACTTGCATCGACGTAACTTTTTACGATGTACCTTTTGTCACCTCCATAATCGAGAAATATTTCCTTATTCCACTAAGGATAATTTTGACCGTTGTCTAGTGATCTACTCTTAGATCACTATTGTACACCCTTGCTTAACACAGTGTAGGGTATACAATAGATCTGGTACACAGCATGGCATACTTTATAGAACCTATGGCTGAGGCATAGGGAATGACTTTCATTCTCTTTCTATCTTCTGCCGTGGTCGGGCTTTGAGTCTTACTCAATTTCACACCTTGTAACACAGCCAAGAACTTCTTTCTTTGACTGTTCCATTTTGAACTACTTCAAAATCTTGTCAAGGTATGTACTCATTGAAAAACTTATCAAGCGTCTTGATCTATCTCTATAGATCTTGATGCTCAATATGTAAGCAGCTTCACCGAGGTCTTTCTTTGAAAAACCTCCTTTCAAATACTCCTTTATGCTTTCCAGAAAATTCTACATCATTTTCGATCAACAATATGTCATTCACATATACTTATCAGAAATGTTGTAGTGCTCCCACTCACTTTTTTGTAAATACAGGCTTCACCGCAAGTCTGTATAAAACTATATGCTTTGATCAACTTATCAAAGCGTATATTCCAACTCCGAGATGCTTGCACCAGTCCATAGATGGATCGTTGGAGCTTGCATATTTTGTTAGCACCTTTAGGATTGACAAAACCTTCTGGTTGCATCATATACAGCTCTTCTTTTGCCAGATGACAATTGCTAACATGATTCGGACAGACTTAAGCATAGATACGAGTGAGAAACTCTCATCGTAGTCAACACCTTGAACTTGTCGAAAACATTTTTGTGACAATTCTAGCTTTGTAGATAGTAAAACTACTGTCATCGTTTGTCTTCCTCTTGAAGATCCATTTAATCTCAATGGCTTGCCGATCAATGGGCAAGTCAATCAAAGTCCATACTTTGTTCTCATACATGGATCCTTTCTCAGATTTCATGGCCTCAAGCCATTTTGCGGAATCTGGGCTCATCATCGCTTCCTCATAGTTCGTAGGTTTGTCATAGCCAAGTAACATGACCTCCAGAACAGGATTACCGTACTACTCTGGTGCGGATCTCACTCTGGTTTACCTACGAGGTTTGGTAGTAACTTGATCTGAAGTTACATGATCATCATCATTAGCTTCCTCACTAATCGGTGTAGTAGTCATAGAAACAGATTCTATGATGAACTATTTTCCAATAAGGGAGCAGGTACAGTTACCTCATCAAGTTCTACTTTCCTCCCACTCACTTCTTTCGAGAGAAAACTCCTTCTCTAGAAAGGATCCATTCTCAGCAACGAATGTCTTGCCTTCGGATCGGTGATAGAAGGTGTACCCAATAGTTTCTTTTGGGTATCCTATGAAGATTTACTTCTCCGATTTGGGTTCGAGCTTATCATGTTGAAACTTTTTCACATAAGCATCGTAGTCCCAAACTTTAAGAAATGACAGCCTAGGTTTCTCGCCAAACCACAGTTCATACAGTGTCGTCTCAACGGATTTAGATGGTGCCTTTTTTAACGTGAATGTAGCTGTCCCTAATGCATAACCCCAAAACGATAGTGGTAGATCGGTAAGAGACATCATAGATCGCACTATATCTAATAAAGTACGGTTATGACGTTCGGACACACCATTACACTGTGGTGTTCTAGGTGGCGTGAGTAGTGAAACTATTTCACATTGTTTTAACTGAAGGCCAAACTCGTAACTCAAATATTTTACTTCTGCGATCATATCGTAGAAACTTTTGTTTTTGTTATGATGATTCTCTACATCACTCTGAAATTCTTTGAACTTTTCAAATATTTCAGACTTGTGTTTCATCAAGTAGATATACTCATATCTGCTCAAATCATCTATGAAGATCAGAAAATAATGATACCTGCCGCGAGCCTCAATATTCATCGGACCACATACATCAGTATGTATGATTTCCAACAAATCTGTTGTTCGCTCCATCGTTCTGGAGAACGGAGTCTTAAATTAGTCATCTTGCCCATAAGGCATGGTTCGCAAGCATCAAGTGATTCATAATCAAGTGATTCCAAAATCCCATCATCATGGAGTTTCTTCATGCGCTTTACACCAATATGACCTAAACGGCAGTGCCACAAATAAGTTGCACTATCATTATTAACTTTGCATATTTTGGCTTCAATATTATGAATATGTGTATCACTACGATCGAGATCCAACAAACCATTTTCGTTGGGTGTATGACCATAGAAGGTTTTATTCATGTAAACAGAACAACAATTATTCTCTAACTTATATGAATAACCGTATTGCAATAAACATGATCCAATCATATTTATGCTCAACGCAAACACCAAATACCATTTATTTAGGTTCAACACTAATCCCGAAAGTATAGGGAGTGTGCGATGATGATCATATCAATCTTGGAACCATTTCCAACACACATCATCACTTCACCCTTAACTAGTCTCTGTTCATTCTGCAACTCCCGTTTTGAGTTACTACTCTTAGCAACTGAACCCGTATAAAATTCCGAGGGGTTGCTACGAACACTAGTAAAATATACATCAATAATCTGTATATCAAATATACCTTTGTTCACTTTGCCATCCTTCTTATCCGCCAAATACTTGGGGCAGTTCCGCTTCCAGTGACCAGTCCCTTTGCAGTAGAAGCACTTAGTCTCAGGCTTAGGACCAGACTTGGGCTTCTTCACTTGAGCAGCAACTTGCTTGCCGTTCTTCTTGAAGTTCCCTTTCTTTCCCTTTGCCCTTTTCTTGAAACTAGTGGTCTCATCAACACTTGATGCTCTTTCTTGATTTCTACCTTCATCGATTTCATCATCATGAAAAGCTCGGGAATCATTTTCATCATCCCTTGCATACTATAGTTCATCATGAAGTTCTACTAACTTGGTGATGGTGACTAGAGAATTCTGTCAATCACTATTTTATCTGGAATATTAACTCCCACTTGATTCAAGTGATTGTAGTACCCAGACAATCTGAACACATGCTCACTGCTTGAGCTATTCTCCTCCATCTTTTAGCTATAGAACTTGTTGGAGACTTCATATCTCTCAACTCAGGTATTTGCTTGAAATATTAACTTCAAATCCTGGAACATCCATATGATCCATGACGTTCAAAACATTTTTGAAGTCCCGATTCTAAGCTGTTAAGCATGGTGCACTAAACTATCAAGTAGTCATCATACTGAGCTAGCCAAACGTTCACGACGTCTGCATCTGCTCCTGCAATAGGTCTGTCACCTAGCGGTGCATTAAGGACATAATTCTTCTGTGCAGCAATGAGGATAAACCTCAGATCATGGATCCAATCTGCATCATTGCTACTAACATCTTTCAACTTAGTTTTCTCTAGGAACATATCAAAAATAAAATAGGGGAGCTAAACGCGAGCTATTGATCTACAACATAGATATGCTAATACTACCAGGACTAAGTTCATGATAAATTAAAGTTCAATTAATCATATTACTTAAGAACTCCCACTTAGATAGACATCCCTCTAATCCTCTAAGTGATTACGTGATCCAAATCAACTAAACCATGTCCGATCATCACGTGAGATGGAGTAGTTTCAATGGTGAACATCACTATGTTGATCATATCTACTATATGATTCATGCTCGACCTTTCGGTCTCCGTGTTCCGAGGCCATATCTGTTATATGCTAGGCTCGTCAAGTTTAACCTGAGTATTCCACGTGTGCAACTATTTTGCATCCGTTGTATTTGAACATAGAGCCTATCACACCCGATCATCACGTGGTGTCTCAGCACGAAGAACTTTCGCAATGGTGCATACTCAGGGAGAACACTTCTTGATAATTAGTGAGAGATCATCTTAAAATGCTACCATCAATGAAAGCAAGATAAGATGTATAAAAGATAAACATCACATGCAATCAATATAAGTGATATGATATGGCCATCATCATCTTGTGCTTGTGATCTCCATCTTCGAAGCACCGTCATGATCACCATCGTCACCGGCGCGACACCTTGGTCACCATCGTAGCATCGTTGTCGTCTCGCCAATCTTATGCTTCCACGACTATCGCTACCGCTTAGTGATAAAGTAAAGCATTACAGCGCAATTGCATTGCATACAATAAAGCGACAACCATATGGCTCCTGCCAGTTGCCGATAACTCGGTTACAAAACATGATCATCTCATACAATAAAATTTAGCATCATGTCTTTACCATATCACATCACAACATGCCCTGCAAAAACAAGTTAGACGTCCTCTACTTTGGTGTTGCAAGTTTTACGTGGCTGCTACGGGCTTAGCAAGAACCATTCTTACCTACGCATCAAAACCACAACGATAGTTTGTCAAGTTGGTGCTATTTTAACCTTCGCAAGGACCGGGCGTAGCCACACTCGGTTCAACTAAAGTTGGAGAAACTGACACCCGCCAGCCACCTGTGTGCAAAGCACGTCGGTAGAACCAGTCTCGCGTAATGTCGGTCCGGGCCGCTTCATCCAACAATACCGCCGAACCAAAGTATGACATGCTGGTAAGCAGTATGACTTATATCGCCCACAACTCACTTGTGTTCTACTTGTGCATAACATCAACGCATAAAACCTAGGCTCAGATGCCACTGTTGGGGAACGTAGTAATTTCAAAAATTTCCTACGCACACGCAAGATCATGGTGATGCATAGCAACGAGAGGGGAGAGTGTGATCTACGTACCCTCGTAGACCGACAGCGGAAGCGTTATGACAACGCGATTGATGTAGTCGTACGTCTTCACGGCCCGACCGATCAAGCATCGAAACTACGACACCTCCGAGTTTTAGCACACGTTCAGCTCGATGACGATCCCCGGACTCCGATCCAGCAATGTGTCGGGGAAGAGTTCCATCAGCACGATGGCATGGTGATGATCTTGATTTTCTACTGTCGCAGGGCTTCGCCTAAGCACCACTACAATATTATCGAGGACTATGGTGGAAGGGGGCACCGCACACGGCTAAGAGAACGATCTTGGAGATCAACTTGTGTCCATGGGGTGCCCCCTTGCCCCCGTTGTCGGTGTCAAAATCGGCGGATCTCGGGTAGGGGGTCCCGAACTATGCGTCTAGGCCGGATGGTAATAGGAGACTGGGGACACTTTGTTTTACCCAGGTTCGGGCCCTCTCGATGGAGCTAATACCCTACTCCTGCTAGATTAATATTGATGATATGGGTAGTACAAGAGTAGATCTACCGCGAGATCAAGGAGGCTAAACCCTAGAAGCTAGCCTATGGTATGATTGTTGTGTATGGAGTTGATTCTCTACGGACTACAACCCTCCGGTTTATATAGACACCGGATAGGGTTAGGGTTACACAGAGTCGGTTACAATGGTAGGAGATCTTGAATATCCGCATCGCCAACCTTGCCTTCCACGCCAAGGAAAGTCCCATCCGGACACGGGACGAAGTCTTCAATCTTGTATCTTCATAGTTCAGGAGACTGGCTGAAGGTATAGTCTGGCTATCCGAACACCCCCTAATCCAGGACTCCCTCAGTAGCCCCTGAACCAGGCTTCAATGACGATGAGTCCGGCGCACAAATTGTCTTCGGCATTGCAAGGCGGGTTCCTCCTCCAAGTCCTTCATAGAAGATTGTAATCACCAAGAGTAGTGTCCGGCTCTGTAAAATAAGTTTCCACATATTGCCATAGAGAGAATAATATTAACACAAATCAAATCTGCTGACGTATTCTGCAGTGTGCCATCACACTACAGCCAAGTCCTTTACTCGAATCGTTTTTATTTTTCCACCTCAGCATGTTTTGCGAGGCGGTTTCCTTGGCACGTCTTGTCAAAGTAGAGATCGTGTACCCTTTTTACGGGATTCTCATCAATACGGACGTGGGTAACCCAACCACACCATTTATCGCGGCACTCGGGAGGCAAGCGAGTTTTATTAGGTAGGTGGGGACGCATAACCGCATCCGCCTATATAAGGGGATAAGGATCCATCCTATTTACCCACGCCTTCTTCCTCCCTTGCCTACCCATCTCTCGCGCACCCGAGCTCCAGCGCCCAAGCCCGCACTTCCCACCTGAACCTTCTCCAGCAATGTCCGGAGCGGGAGGCAAATGGATGGTCTCCACCGTTACGGAGGGCAAAATCAAGAAGCTAAGGAAGGCCGGGTATCTGTCCAAGGACATCGCGTACCGGCTTCCCGAGGAGGGGCAGCTTATCCCCACCCCAAAGCCCCATGAGAGGGTGGTATTTCTCCTCCACTTCCTCCACGGACTGGGTTTTGCACTCCACCCATTTGTCCGGGGGCTCATGTTGTACTACGGCCTGGATTTCCACGATCTGGCTCCGAACTTCATCCTCAACATCTCGGCGTTTATCGTCGTGTGCGAGGCTTTTCTCCGCGTCCACCCCCATTTCGGCCTCTAGCTCAAGACTTTCAACGTCAAGCCCAAGGTGGTGAGTGGCAGCCAGGCGGAGTGCGGAGGCGCCATGGCGGGCAAGATGGCCAACGCCATATGGTTCGAGGGCTCTTTCGTGGAGACCCTAAAGGGATGGCAATTCGGGTGGTTTTATATCACCGAGCCGCATGATCCGGAATGGACCGCGGCCCCCGAGTTCCGATCCGGACCCCCCACGCTGCTTGTGTCCTGGAAAGAGACGGGCCTGTCATGGGGTGACGAAAAAGAGGTGACCGGATTGCAAACATGCATCCGGTCCCTGGTGAACAAGCCAATCCGGCTAGTTAATATAATCCAGGTTATGCTCGTCCGCCGGATCCTCCCGTGCCAACAACGGGATTTCAATCTGTGGGAGTTCGACCCGGCGCAGCATCAAACCCTCAGCAGGCTCTTCGACACAACGTACGAGGACGCCTGAAAGATGCTATTCAAGGGCACCGAGGCTCCCGCATCCGCTTTCGAGGACCGCGGATACAGCTTGTAGCATCATGCTAGCAAGGTATGCCATCTACACCTTTTACAGGATGTTAAGCTTTTTTCATAGTTTGACTCTATGCGGGATCTAAACTCCCTTACCTTTGACAGGCTTGGCAGGCGATAGCCGAACCAATTAACTGTCTGGCTCCGCTGCCCGAAGACCCAGCCCCAGCTCTACTAGTGAACCTGCTAGCTCCGGCGCCTTATGTGGTGCCGGAAAAGAAGGCCAAGAAGAAGAAGACTACGGGGACTCGAAAGAGTACCCGTAATGTGGTGCTGTCGGACTCGTCATCCGACGAGTCCGAGATGCCCTCTTCCCGTGAAAACGAGGAGGAGGAAGAAGAAACCTCTCCCCCTCCAGCGGGGGGAGGAAAGAAAAGGAAGGCCGCCCCAGAGGGGGGGGGGCGAAGGGTCCAAGAAGAGGAAAACCCCTCCGCCGGACTACGCCCCCGATGCCGACGAGGGCGAAGAGGAGTGGCCGGACAGGGCCAGGCGTCCGGCGAAATCGTAAGTGTTCAGATACCAGAGTAACTCATGATATTCCTTTTGTTGCACAATTTTCCCTAATGTCGAATATAATCATGCAATCCGCCCCGGGACGAACTCAACGAGTCGTCGAGTGGCTCCCTGGATTCATCGGACGTGAACTCCGTTCCGCCCGCTGTCTCCCCCCGCACTGCAGATGACGCCGATGTGGCGTCGCAACGAGCTCCGGGGCAGGAGGAGGTGGTCCTGGAGGAGCCGCAAGGCGACCTCCCAGACCCCAGGAGTGCAGGGGACAAGACCCCCCCAGGGCTCCAAGTCCGTCTTTAAGCCGGACACCATGCCGGAATCTTCAACAATTCCGGACCACGGCAGGCGAACTCCTTCCAAGAGGAGCAAGCCTTCTGAGCTGGCAGCCTCCAGCCAACCGGAGGCGCCGGACAATCTGCTGGAGGTGCTTGAAGGCGCCTCCATCGATGATGAGCACCGTACTATTATGAGTACGGTGATCCAGAAGGTTCAGTCCGCCAAGAGCGGGCTGAGTGAAGCTTGCGCTAGCCTCCTAACAGGCTTCGAGGTAAGTAAAAATATGTAAAAATATTACCGCATAGACAGTAGCCCCCGATGCTCTGTTTGGCGTTCGGAAAGAAAAGCCGAATAGAGGATCTATTAAATTTCGCAGGAGTCTAACAATAAAGAGTAAATATGCGTATGCAGGCTTCGCTGCTAGCCACCGCCGCACTGACTGCGGAGGTGGGTACCCTGAAGCAGGGGCTCGAGCGGTCCGAGCAAGAGCTCGGCCATGCCAAGCGGCAGCTCGAGGAGAAAGAAGGTAAGAAATACCTTATAAAAAGGTGCCTATAGAGAGGCGTGATTGCAAAAAATAACAGGATTGCACTGCTTATTGTAGGGGCCACGACTGAGGTGGCGACCCTCAAGCAGGCGCTGTCCAAGGCCGAAAAGAAAATGGCCGCGGAGCGCACCGAGCGAGAGAAACTTGGGACTCAGATCTGCGAGGTGCAGCAAGAGCTTCAGGCTCTCATGAAAAAACATGAGAGTTTGGAGCTTGAGTCAAAGACCCAAGCGTCCGAGCTCGCGACGGCCCTTGAGACTGCCAAGTCTGCCAAGGCCGAAGCCCAAAAGGCCCTCCGAGAGTTGGAGGATATGAAGAAGATAGCAGCGGGTAAGGCATTCTTTATGCAAAGCAGAAATATAAAAGTAAACTACTTGTTACTTACCCGAATCCGGAGTTCTCCAGGGGCATTCACAGATCTTCCCCCCAGCATATCTGATGCCGCCGCATTCTACCAAGCTGAAGAGGGCAACTCGACGGAGAAGGTGTTCTGGTCTCAGTATGCTGAGGCCGGACACCCTGTGCTTTTGAGCGACCAGCTGAAACAGCTGGTCGAACTCCACAAGGCGGCCGAACAGGCCATGAAGGGCTTCATAGTTCGGCTGTGGCCCGGAGAGGCCCTGCCTGGGAGCTACTTCGGGCTGGTGCGGCGGCTAGTGGAGGCCTGTCCAAGGCTCGAGGTCATCAAGCGCTCCGTCTGCATCGAAGGTGCCCGTAGGGCCCTTGCCCGTGTAAAGGTGCACTGGGGTAAGCTAGACGGTGAGAAGCTTGTGAAGGACGGGCCGCCGCCGGGGAAGGAGCATCGCAAGCTCGAGAACTATTACAAGGATGTTCTTGCGGGTGCCTGCCTTGTGGCGGATGAATGTACTAAGGATGTAATTTTTGAATAAACTCACTCATTTTTATCCTGTGCGCTGAAAACTTGTTCATAGGCGCTTAAGCAATGCTTGTTGAATTTAAAATATTATTTTCTGTGCGGCTGTTTATCAGAAAAATTGAGAGATGGCCAGTCCTCGGCTTCTGCCCCCATGCCACTAGTGCTGGGGTGTTCGGGGATAAACCTGAGCACTCTTTTTCCCATAGTTGGGTCCTTCGAGGGAGGCGCTCAGCACAACGAACCAGGCAATCGGACTATAATGCTTGAACACTCTCACTTAGCCATAGAACTTTATAATTTTAAATTTCGGTGAAGCCCCTAGTTCGGAAGACCGAGTTCGGGGCGCTATCCACGCCTTGGCTGGGGTTATCCAGCTCCTCACTCGAAGCAGCATAAGCCTTTAGGGACTCGAAAAACATCTCGAACAGCGACCGGTCTCTCGCCTCATCATGATAGTCAGTTTTAGATTTCTCCACTGAGGTGCTTAAGCCAGCTCAACCGGGGCACAATCGCAGTGGTTCTCCTAGTGCTACCTTAGCCAATATAGCGGAACGTAAGGCACCAAAACATAGGAGCCGGGCAAACCCAACTATTGACCCAAATCATGATTCGGAGCCGATGCATACAGTGCTATAAGTTCGGGGTGCCGCACTTGTGAAAGTGTACGGACTTCTCACACCATATTAAAGGGTACTGAAGCCCCTAGCGTACTTGCCGTACCACAGTGTACGGGTGCAACATGTCATTAATGAACATATATATGAAAAGAGTAATGCAAAAAATAGACAAAAAGCTAAGCATTGTTTATAGAGAGGCTGTTTATCAAAGCCGAACGATACAAATAGTGCGGTAAGCAAAAGATATTGGACTATTCAGTATGTCCTGACCAAGGAAAGGCCGCGGAATTTTATTTAAAACAGGTATACCGCTCGTAACAGAGACCACCTGGGAGTTCCATAATGCGGCAAGGCTTGTCTGCCTCCCTGGATCTTGCATCGTTTGTGCGGCAATCGAATTGCCAAACAGGTCGTCCGAAGTATGGAGTCCTAAAAGTAAGAAAAAATTAAAAAAAGAATCCGGCAGCCCCTGGTACGTTTTAAGCCGTATTTTGGGCGTGCCGTTATTGTGCCCCTTCCCCTGTGCCCATGGTATTTCAAGGGCGTAGTTATGTACATGAGGTACTGGTTTCGCTAGGTCGCGAAAGCTGGGGTTGGGGCCGCATTGCTACGCTTGCTCAGAGTGTGCCAGGCGGTCCTGCTGTAGGTTACTCCGGGCGCGCTTGGCAGTGTCTGGCTTTTTAATGGCCGGACTGGGGAATTTCCTAAGAAGGCTACTTTGTACCTCCGCTGCGAGAGCCGTCGTATGCTCCTCCGTACGGAGGGAGCGTTCGGTGTTTCCGTTGACCATGATTACTCCTCGAGGGCCTAGCATCTTGAGTTTGAGATATGCGTAGTGCGGCACCGCATTGAATTTTGCGAATGCGGTTCGTCCGAGGAGGGCGTGATAGCCACTGCGAAACGGGACTATATTGAAGATTAACTCTTCGCTTCGGAAATTATCCGGGGATCCGAAGACCACGTCAAGTGTTACTGAGCCTGTACAGTTGGCTTCTACACATGGTATAACGCCTTTAAAGGTCGTTCTTGTGGGTTTGATCCTTGAGGGATCTATGCCCATTTTCCGCACTGTATCCTGATAAAGCAGGTTCAGGCTACTGCCGCCATCCATGAGGACTCTTGTGAGGTGAAATCCGTCGATGATTGGGTCAAGAACCAATGCGGCGAAGCCGCCATGACGGATGCTAGTGAGATGGTCCCTTCGGTCAAAAGTGATCGGGCAGGAGGACCATGGGTTGAACTTTGGGGCGACTAGCTCCATCACGTATACGTCCCGCAGCGCACGCTTCCGCTCCCGCTTGGGGATGTGGCTTGCGTATATCATGTTCACCGTCCACACTTGTGGGGGAAAGCCCTTCTGTCCATTGTTGTTCGACGGCTTGGGCTCCTCGTCATCGCTGTGCAGCCCCTTGTCTCTGTTTTCGGCTCTTAACTTGTCTGCCTGCTTGAACACCCAACAATCCCTGTTAGTGTGATTGGCTGGCTTTTTGGGGGTGCCATGTATCTGGCACAAGCGATCGAGTATTCGGTCCAAACTGGACGGGCCCTGAGTATTCTTTTTGAATGGCTTTTTCCGCTGACCGGATTTATAGCGTTTGAATCCGGCGTTGACTGCCGTGTCTTCATTGCTGTCGCTGTTAACGCGGCGTTTTTGTTTATTCCGACGTGTCCTGCCACTTTTGTCCTTAGTATCCGAATTACCAGGGTTCTTTGATAAGTTGTTACTGCGAGCTAGCCAGCTGTCTTCTCCCGCGCAAAAGCGGGTCATGAGTGTCGTGAGTGCTGCCATGGATTTCGGCTTTTCCTATCCCAGGTGCCGGGCAAGCCACTCGTCATGGATGTTATGCTTGAAGGTTGCTAGGGCCTCTGCGTCCGGACAGTCGACTATCTGGTTTTTCTTTGTTAGGAACCGTGTCCAGAATTGTCTGGCTGATTCTTCTGGCTGCTAAATTATGTGGCTTAAGTCGTCGGCATTCGGCGGTCGTACGTAAGTGCCTTGGAAGTTATCGAGGAATGCGGCTTCCAGGTCCTCCCAAGAACCGATTGAGTCTGCTGGCAAGCTGTTAAGCCAATGCCGGGCCGGTCCTTTAAGTTTGAGCGGGAGGTACTTGATGGCGTGTAGATCATCGCCGCGTGCCATGTGGATGTGAAGGAGATAATCCTCAATCCATACCGCCGGGTCTGTGGTGCCATCGTATGATTCGATGTTTACGGGTTTGAAGCCCTCTGGGATTTTATGATCCATTACTTCATTCATGAAGCATAGCGGGTGTGCGGCGCCTCTGTACTGGGCTATATCACGATGCAGCTTAGAAGAGCTATGTCTGTTGTGTTTGGCCCGGCCAGATTTGTTGTATCCGGAGTAAAGATCATTGTCACATGCCGTAAGGCGCCTGCGCGATCCGTAGATCGATCTTGTTTGTCTTGCCTTATCCTCCAGTATGTCTCGCAGGCTGGGCGCATTTTCCCGTGCCTTAGTTGTGCGGTGTCGGGGCATTTCTTGGGTGGAGGGATGAGAGGCCTCTCTGTCGCGGCCACGGGGTGGCCGGTCTGCCATGTCATGCGCTGGTGATGTAGGTGCTTCCTCCTCTGATCGGGGTAGCGGCCTGCGCTTCGGGTAACTCTTGGAGGGGCGTTCGAGTTCATACTCTTCGGCCGCAAGGACTTCAGTCCATCTGTCAGCTAGCAAATCTTGGGCAGCTCTAAGCTGTTGCTGCTTTTTCTTGAGGATGCTTACCATGGCTAAAAGCCTGCGTTTAAAACGCTCTTGTTCGGCAGGGTCTGATGGTATGACGAATTCGTCGTCATCGAGGCTTGCCTCGTCTTCGGAGGGAGGCGTATAGTTATCATCCTCGACCTCTCGGTCTGCCGCTCTCTCATGAGGGCTGGCTTCTCCATCTTCCTGTGCCGAATTTTGCTGAGGTGGGTGTTCTTCGGCGCTATCCAGGGGAGTATTATCTCCCATGCCGGAATCACCGTTTTTGCTTTGGCGGGATTTAGAGCGGCGCCGCTGACGCCGGCGCTTTGGCTGTTTCTTGGGGGGCGTCATCCCCCACTGTTCCATCGCCATCTCCGTCTTTTGGAGTATCCACCATGTATATGTCGTATGACGAGGTGGCCTTCCAGCGCCCTACAGGTGCTGGTTCCTGTTCGTCTCCTATATCGTCGTCCATGCCGTCGATGTCTTCGGAGCCGAAGTCAAGTATGTCGGTTAAATCGTCGACAGTGTCTACAAAGTGGGTGGTGGGTGGGTTTTGAATTTCCTCACCGTCCATATACCACCCTTGCTGACCGTAGTTCGGCCAGGGCTCTCCTGATAAGGAGAGAGACTTAAGAGAATTCAGGATGTCGCCAAAAGGCGAATGCTGAAAGATATCCGCGGCGGTGAACTCCATTATCGGCGCCCAATCGGATTCGATTGGCAGGGGCGCGGGGGGCTCGGAGTTCAGAGAGGAATCCGGCTCCTCGGAGTTACGAGCCATGCGGAGTGCGGGGCTGGAGTTCGGCTCGATCGCCTCTGAGATCGCAGCCCCTGAGGCAGCGTCCAACCGCTGATCCTCGATCGGCGTAGTAGGTTCCGAATCAATGGTTGAAACCGATGCATGTGCGGCCTCCAAGGCGCTGTTCGGCAGCAGAGCTATATCATGCCCATCGAGACAGTGCGGCACGCTTGGCTGTGGCTCGAATCTGTCGAAGATCAAGTCCCTGTGGATGTCAGCCGTGTAGTTTAGGCTTCCAAACCTGACCTGATGGCCAGGGGCGTAGCTTCCGATCTGCTCAAGGTGGCCAAGCGAATTGGCCCGCAGTGCGAAGCCGCCGAAGACGAAGATCTGTCCGGGGAGAAAAGTCTCGCCCTGGACCGCATCATTGTTGAAGATCAAAGGAGCCATCGGGCCTAAAGGCGACGACACAGAGGAACTCTCAATGAAAGCACCAATGTCAGTGTCAAAACCGGCGGATCTCGGGTAGGGGGTCCCGAACTGTGCGTCTAGGCCGGATGGTAACAGGAGACAGGGGACACTTTGTTTTACCCAGGTTCGGGCCCTCTCGATGGAGGTAATACCCTACTCCTGCTAGATTAATATTGATGATATGGGTAGTACAAGAGTAGATCTACCGCGAGATCAAGGAGGCTAAACCCTAGAAGCTAGCCTATGGTATGATTGTTGTGTATGGAGTTGATTCTCTACGGACTACAACCCTCCGGTTTATATAGACACCGAATAGGGTTAGGGTTACACAGAGTCGGTTACAACGGTAGGAGATCTTGAATATCCGCATCGCCAACCTTGCCTTCCACACCAAGGAAAGTCCCATCCGGACACGGGACGAAGTCTTCAATCTTGTATCTTCATAGTCCAGGAGTCCGGCTGAAGGTATAGTCCGGCTATCCGAACACCCCCTAATCCAGGACTCCCTCACCCGTATATAAAGGAG
Source organism: Triticum aestivum (assembly GCF_018294505.1). Lineage (NCBI taxonomy): Eukaryota > Viridiplantae > Streptophyta > Magnoliopsida > Poales > Poaceae > Triticum > Triticum aestivum. The sequence continues at coordinate 520,775,334 of NC_057809.1, read as the reverse complement.
CAAGGGGGGAGGAGGCCGGCCCTAGGAGGGGCGCGCTAGGGGAGTAGGATTCCTACTCCTAGTTGGAGTAGGTTTCCTCCTTTTCTAGTCCAACTAGGAGAAGGGGGAAAGGGGGGAAGAGGGGAAGGAAGGGAGAGAGGGGCCACGCCCAAACCCCTTGTCCAATTCGGACTGGGCTTGGGAGGGGCGTGCGCCACTTCCTGGTCCTTCCCACTAAGGCCCATTAAGGCCCATTGCTTCTTCCTCGTATTCCCGTAACTCCCCGGTACCTCCGAAAATACCCGAATCACTCGGAACCTTTTCGATGTCCGAATATAGTCGTCCAATATATCGATCTTTACGTCTCGACCATTTCGAGACTCCTCGTCATGTCCCCGATCTCATCCGGGACTCCGAACTCTTTCGGTACATGAAAACATATAAACTCATAATGAAACTGTCATCGAAACCTTAAGCATGCGGACCCTACGGGTTCGAGAACAATGTAGACATGACCGAGACACGTCTCCGGTCAATAATCAATAGCGGAACCTGGATGCTCATATTGGCTCCCACATATTCTACGAAGATCTTTATCGGTCAGACCGCATAACAACATACGTTGTTCCCTTTGTCATCGGTATGTTACTTGCCCGAGATTCGATTGTCGGTATCTCAATACCTAGTTCAATCTCGTTACCGGCAAGTCTCTTTACTCATTCCGTAATACATCATCTTGCAACTAACTCATTAGTTGCAATGCTTGCAAGGCTTATGTGAAGTGCATTGCCGAGAGGGCCCAGAGATACCTCTCCGACAATCGGAGTGACAAATCCTAATCTCGAAATACGCCAACCCAACATGTACCTTTGGAGACACCTGTAGAGCTCCTTTATAATCACCCAATTACGTTGTGACGTTTGGTAGCACACAAAGTGTTCCTCCGGCAAACGGGAGTTGCATAATCTCATAGTCATAGGAACATGTATAAGTCATGAAGAAAGCAATAGCAACATACTAAACGATCGGGTGCTAAGCTAATGGAATGGGTCATGTCAATCACATCATTCTTCTAATGATGTGATCCCGTTAATCAAATAACAACTCTTTTGTTCATGGTTAGGAAACATAACCATCTTCGATTAACGAGCTAGTCAAGTAGAGGCATACTAGTGACACTCTGTTTGTCTATGTATTCACACATGTATGATGTTTCCGGTTAATACAATTCTAGCATGAATAATAAACATCTATCATGATATAAGGAAATAAATAATAACTTTATTATTGCCTCTAGGGCATATTTCCTTCAATAACAACATATGTTGTTCCCTTTGTCATCGGTATGTTACTTGCCCGAGATTCGATCGTCGGTATCTCAATACCTAGTTCAATGTCGTTACCGGCAAGTCTCTTTACTCGTTCCGTAATACATCATCCTGCAACTAATTCATTAGTTGCAATGCTTGCAAGGCTTAAGTGATGTGCATTACCGAGAGGGCCCAGAGATACCTCTCCGACAATCGGAGTGACAAATCCTAATCTTGAAATACGCCAACCCAACAAGTACCTTCGGAGACACCTGTAGAGCACCTTTGTAATCACCTAGTTACATTGTGACGTTTGGTAGCACACAAAGTGTTCGTTCGGTAAACGGGAGTTGCATAATCTCATAGTCATAGGAACATGTATAAGTCATGAAGAAAGCAATAGCAATATACTAAACGATCGAGTGCTAAGCTAACTGAATGGGTCAAGTCAATCACATCATTCTCCTAATGATGTGATCTCATTAATCAAATGACAACTCTTTGTCTATGGTTAGGAAACATAACCATCTTCGATCAATGAGCTAGTCAAGTAGAGGCATACTAGTGACACTCTGTTTGTCTATGTATTCACACATGTATCATGTTTCCGGTTAATACAATTCTAGCATGAATAATAAACATTTATCATGATATAAGGAAATAAATAATAACTTTATTATTGCCTCTAGGGCATATTTCCTTCAGTCTCCCACTTGCGCTAGAGTCAATAATCTAGATTACATAGTAATGATTCTAACACCCATGGATCCTTGGTGCTGATCATGTTTTGCTCGTGGAAGAGGCTTAGTCAACGGGTCTGCAACATTCAGATCCGTATGTATCTTGCAAATTTCTATGTCTCCCACCTGGACTAAATCCCGGATGGAATTGAAGCGTCTCTTGATGTGCTTGGTTCTCTTGTGAAATCTGGATTCCTTCGCCAAGGCAATTGCACTAGTATTGTCACAAAAGATTTTCATTGGACCCGATGCACTAGGTATGACACCTAGATCGGATATGAACTCCTTCATCCAAACTACTTCATTTGGTGCTTCTAAAGCAGCTATGCACTCCGCTTCACGCGTAGATCCCGCCACAACGCTTTGTTTAGAACTGCACCAACTAACAGCTCCACCGTTCAATGTAAACACGTATCCGGTTTGCGATTTAGAATCTTCCGGATCAGTGTCAAAGCTTGCATCAATGTAACCATTTAAGATGAGCTCTTTGTCACCTCCATAAACGAGAAACATATCCTTAGTCCTTTTTCAGGTATTTCAGGATGTTCTTGACCGCTATCCAGTGATCCACTCCTGGATTACTTTGGTACCTCCCTGCTAGACTTATAGCAAGGCACACATCAGGTCTGGTACATAGCATTGCATACATGATAGAGCCTATGGCTGAAGCATAGGGAACATCTTTCATTTTCTCTCTATCTTCTGCAGTAGTCAGGCATTGAGTCTTACTCAACTTCACACCATGTAACACAGGTAAGAACCCTTTCTTTGCTTGATCCATTTTGAACTTCTTCAAAACTTTGTCAAGGTATGTGCTTTGTGAAAGTCCAATTAAGCTTCTTGATATATCTCTATAGATCTTGATGCCCAATATATAAGCAGCTTCGCCGAGGTCTTTCATTGAAAAACTCTTATTCAAGTATCCCTTTATGCTATCCAGAAATTCTATACCAATTCCAATCAACAATGTGTCATCCACATATAATATCAGAAATGCTACAGAGATCCCACTCACTTTCTTGTAAATACAGGCTTCACCAAAAGTCTGTACAAAACCAAATGCTTTGATCACACTATCAAAGTGTTTATTCCAACTCCGAGAAGCCTGCACCGGTCCATAAATGGATCGCTGGAGCTTGCACACTTTGTTAGCTCCCTTTGGATCGACAAAACCTTCCGGTTGCATCATATACAACTCTTCTTCCAGAAATCCATTCAGGAATGCGGTTTTGACATCCATTTGCCAAATTTCATAATCATAAAATGCGGCAATTGCTAACATGATTCGGACAGACTTAAGCATCGCTATGGGTGAGAAGGTCTCATCGTAGTCAATCCCTTGAACTTGTCGAAAACCTTTTGCAACAAGTCGAGCTTTATAGACAGTAACATTACCGTCAACGTCAGTCTTCTTCTTGAAGATCCATTTATTCTCAATTGCTTGCCGATCAACGGGCAAGTCAACCAAATTCCACACTTTGTTCTCATACATGGATCCCATCTCAGATTTCATGGCCTCAAGCCATTTCACGGAATCTGGGCTCACCATTGCTTCTTCATAGTTCGTAGGTTCGTCATGGTCTAGTAACATAGCTTCCAGAACAGGATTTCTGTACCACTCTGGTGTGGATCTTACTCTGGTTGACCTACGAGGTTCAGTAACAACTTGATCTGAAGTTCCATGATCATCATCATTAACTTCCTCACTAATTGGTGTAGGTGTCGCAGAAACCGATTTCTGCGATGAACAACTTTCCAATAGGGGAGCAGCTATAGTTACCTCATAAAGTTCTACTTTCCTCCCACTCACTTCTTTCGAGAGAAACTCCTTCTCCAGAAAGATTCCAAATTTAGCAACAAAAGTTTTTCCTTCGAATTTGTGATAGAAGGTGTACCCAACAGTCTCCTTTGGGTATTCTATGAAGACACATTTCTCAGATTTGGGTTCGAGCTTATCAGGTTGAAGCTTTTCACATAAGCATCGCAGCCCCAAACTTTCAGAAACGACAACTTTGGTTTCTTGCCAAACCACAGTTCATAAGGCGTCGTCTCAACGGATTTCGACGGTGCCCTATTTAACGTGAATGCGGCCGTCTCTAAAGCATAACCCCAAAATGATAGCGGTAAATCAGTAAGAGACATCATAGATCGCACCATATCTAGTAGAGTACGATTACGACGTTCGGACACACCATTACGTTGTGGTGTTCCGGGTGGCGTGAGTTGCGAAACTATTCCGTATTGTTTCAAATGAAGACCAAACTCATAACTCAAATATTCTCCTCCACGATCAGATCATAGAAACTTTATTTTCTTGTTACGATGATTTTCAACTTCACTCCGAAATTCTTTGAACTTTTCAAATGTTCCAGACTTATGTTTCATTAAGTAGATATACCCATATCTGCTTAAATCATCTGTGAAGGTGAGAATATAACGATATTCACCACGAGCCTCAACATTCATCCCACCACATACATCTGTATGTATGATTTCCAACAAATCTGTTGCTCTCTCCATAGTTCCGGAGAACAGTGTTTTAGTCATCTTACCCATGAGGCACGGTTCGCAAGTACCAAGTGATTCATAATCAAGTGGTTCCAAAAGTCCATCAGTATGGAGTTTCTTCATGCGCTTTACACCGATATGACCTAAACGGCAGTGCCACAAATAAGTTGCACTATCATTATCAACTCTACATCTTTTGATTTCTATATTATGAATATGTGTATCACTACTATCGAGATTCATCAAAAATAGACCACTCTTCAAGGGTGCATGACCATAAAAGATATTACTCATATAAATAGAACAACCATTATTCTTTGATTTAAATGAATAACCGTCTTGCATCAAACAAGATCCAAATATAATGTTCATGCTCAACGCTGGCACCAAATAACAATTATTTAGGTCTAATACAAATCCCGAAGGTAGATGTAGAGGTAGCATGCCGACCGCGATCACATCGACTTTGGAATCATTTCCCACGCGCATCGTCACCTCGTCCTTAGCCAATCTTTGCTTAATCCGTAGCCCCTATTTCGAGTTGCAAATATTAGCAATAGAACCAGTATCAAATACCCAGGTGCTACTGCGAGCATTAGTAAGGTACACATCAATAACATGTATATCACATATACCTTTGTTCACCTTGCCATCCTTCTTATCGGCCAAATACTTGGGGCAGTTCCGCTTCCAGTGACCAGTCTGCTTGCAGTAGAAGCACTCAGTCTCAGGCTTAGGTCCAAACTTGGGTTTCTTCTCCTGAGCAGCAACTTGCTTGCTGTTCTTCTTGAAGTTCCCCTTCTTCTTCCCTTTGCCCTTTTTCTTGAAACTGGTGGTCTTATTGACCATCAACACTTGATGCTCCTTCTTGATGTCTACCTCCGCTGCCTTTAGCATTGCGAAGAGCTCGGGAATTGTCTTCTCCATCCCTTGCATATTATAGTTCATCACGAAGCTCTTGTAGCTTGGTGGCAGTGATTGGAGAATTATGTCAATGACGCTATCATCCGGAAGATTAACTCCCAGTTGAATCAAGTGATTGCAGTACCCAGACATCTTGAGTATATGCTCACTGACAGAACTATTCTCCTCCATCTTGCAGCTGTAGAACTTATTGGAGACTTCATATCTCTCAATCCGGGCATGTGCTTGAAATATTAACTTCAACTCTTGGAACATCTCATATGCTCCATGACGTTCAAAATGTCGTCGAAGTCCCAGTTCTAAGACGTAAAGCATGGCACATTGAACTATCGAGTAGTCATCTGCTTTGCTCTGCCAGACATTCTTAACGTTGTCAGTTGCATCTGCAGCAGGCCTGGCACACAACGGTGCTTCCAGGACGTAATTTTCCTGTGCAGCAATGAGGATAATCCTCAAGTTACGGACCCAGCCTGTGTAATTGCTACCATCATCTTTCAACTTTTCTTTCTCAAGGAACACATTAAAATTCAATGAAACAACAACACGGGCCATCTATCTACAATCAACATAGACAAGGAAGATACTATCAGGTACTAAGTTCATGATAAATTTAAGTTCAATTAATCATATTACTTAAGAACTCCCACTTAGATAGACATCCCTCTAATCCTCTAAGTGATCACGTGATCCAGATCAACTAAACCATGTCCGATCATCACGTGAGATGGAGTAGTTTCAATGGTGAACATCACTATGCTCGATGTCGGTGTCAAAACCGGCGGATCTCGGGTAGGGGGTCCCGAACTGTGCGTCTAGGCCGGATGGTAACAGGAGGCAAGGAACACGATGTTTTACCCAGGTTCGGGCCCTCTTGATGGAGGTAAAACCATACGTCCTGCTTGATTAATATTGATGATATGGGTAGTACAAGAGTAGATCTACCACGAGATCAAGGAGGCTAAACCCTAAAAGCTAGCCTATGGTATGGTTGTTGTTCTGTATGTTCTATCGACTAGCCTGGCCCTGGTTTATATAATGCACCAGAGGCCTAGGTTAACAAGAGTCCTAGCCGAATACGCCGGTGGGGAGAAGTCCTTGTCTTGATCGCCAAGTCTTGTGGAATCTTCCTTGTATGCGGCAGCTGTCCGAACTGGCCCATGAGTATACGGCCACGGGGGTCCTAGGCCCAATCTATCAGATCGGGAGATGACGTGTTGAGTACCCCCTAGTCCAGTACACCGTCAGTAGCCCCCTGAACCGGTCTTCAAGTTAGGGACGCTCCTCGATTCTTCCGAACTGTTCTTCATCTTCGGTCGTCGGTCTTGAAAACTGGTTCAACAAATCTTCTCATCTTCGATCTTGAGGATCACCAAAATGCATTCGACGGTTTTATACGCCGGGTACCCGAGGAGCCCCTTTAAGTTTCCGGCCTTTATCAATGCCTTATTATTTTTATGCCACACCTCGGGTTTGAAGTTGTTCCTGGGAGGCAGTGTCCTCTTGCATCCGAGCTCTAACGCCGAACTGTATTCGAGGTATCTTTTGCAGCCGAGCACCAATGCCAGACCGCTTCCCAGCTCTAACGCCGGAATGTATCCGAGCTCCAACGCCGGACTATGTATCCGAGCTCCAAAGCCGGACTGTATCCGAGCTCCAACGCCGGACTATATCCGAGGTGTCATATCACCTTGGTTCAAAACATTTGAAGGAGTTTAGCCGAGCTTAATGCCGGAAATGCCCTCTATGGAGCCACCCACTAGCGCCCGAGCTTTATGCCGGACTGCTTCCGAGGTGGTGCACCACCCCGAATGTGGGCCAATTTTTGTGATTATTTTTTATTGGTGCAATTTATTCTCTGTCGAGATATACAGCCAGTATCCCTCAAGGTGTGTATCGGTCTAAAACCCGAGATGCACCTAAAGGATGACGTAAGACCGCTGATCCTAGTAGCCGCTGAGACTCAGGTTGATTTGCAAAATCGGCCTGAGGATCAAGTCCAAGCTCGGCAGAATACTTCGGGACACTAAAAGCGGCGTGCTCAGTCCTCGAGACTTAGGTTGGGTGCGGCCGACCAACCTGAGGATCAAAATCTCCTCGGAAACTATATTGCACATAAAATTTTCTGCATTGGACAAGCAATGCAGTCGCCCCCGAGACACTGGTCGGGTGGCAACACCAGATCAGGGGATCGATGTGCCCCTTTAATATTTGTAAATAATAATCCCGAAGCCCAGTAGCCCCCGAGCCTTAATGCGGGCACGGGTGGCCGAATTAAGGATCAATATCCATAGTAAAATCACAAATTATGTGTAATGACTCTATGTATCCAAGTACTTTACGTCATTAATGCTCAAATCCGCATTGTACAAAACTTTGTTGACCGACCATCGGCTTCCACCTCCTCGGCCAGTAGCCGAGGAGTGTTTGCCCTACTTTATAAAACCTTTATGAGGACAAAGATTTACAACAAACAAGGCAATCTGGCCATACGGTTTTATAAACAAAGGTACATAGAGAGTTATATTACTGTTTAACAGAAGAAATGTCTTCCAAAGAAAATAGTCCCGCTATCGGTTCCTTTCTTTGGGTTGTCATGCTAAGCATGATCATTAAACCTCAGCTCTAATGTAAGAGCAAAATATCGAGGATTTAGTTTGGGAGGCCAGTTAATAGCCCCCGGTAGTGTTCGGCGACAGTCGGGGTCAAGCCGTAAACACTTCGGCCAATGTTATGAACGGCCCGTCATTTAACATAGTCATCGGATCGCTGACTAGTTTACGCTTATTGTGACAGTCAGTTTTCGGCTTTCTTCACTGAGGTGCTTAACCATGTGAGCTAGAAGCACAATCGCAGTGGTTCTCCCTTTGCACGCCTAGCCGAACAAAACGGAACGTAGGAAGCAAGTGCAGGAGCCGGGCAACCCAACTATTGACCGAAGACACAATTCGAAACCAATGCATATATAGCAATATCTGAGAATGTTTTTGTCGAATTCCTAAAGGTGTCCGGCGTTGCACTGCGAGACTAATCCTGGAAAAGCACAAATAGTTTAAAAGTGCCAAAAAGCTTGGAAAACCAAGAAACGTCAGTAAAAACATGACGTCCGAACAAGATCAAGTGTTCGGTGCCAATCCGAAAATTGGTCTTAGAAAAAAGAAGTGCTTCTGTCGTGCTTTAACATGATACATCCTATCTCAAGACTTAGAGCGGGTCAACCTACGACTTCCACCTCCTATTCCGAGGGCGGAGTACTTCTCATTAGGCCAGTTTAGCAAACTAAACTCTAGCGGCTTTGAGAGAGAAATTAGGCTCCCCGGCTAGTGACCGCACACTCGCGTCGAAAAAAGGAGTGGTAAATAATAATAATAAAACTTTGCAATGACTAAGAATAATAACACTTATTATGAAACGGCTCAAATAAACTTAAGAGCCCCCAAGTGACTTGGGTAGAAGAATGATTGCATGTACCGAAGTACTTATATCATATCTATGTTCAACCGAACTTTAAACGCGTCTTAACCGACCGTCAGCTTCTCCCTCTTTGTTCAAGGACCGAAAAGTGTTATGTACTCCATCGGTCGAAAATATCGACGGTGTTTCCAATAACCAGGCAATCAGGCCATAAGGCTGTAATAGACAAAGCGCGCTCAGGGAACTTATGCTATATTACCGTGAAGTGTAAGAAGCATCTTCGAAGAAAATAGTACCCCCACCGATACCTTTCTTCGGTGCTCATTGTTATTATGAGACTTGTGCAATAGATTTTTTGTACTCATGAGTTCCGTTGTGTGCCGACCATCATTGGAAACTATAAGAGCGCTAGCTTTCGGCTTCACCCAGTCTGAGGTCCGGCTCGGGTGACCCGATCGTGATAATCGCAGAGGTGCTCCCTTTACTCCCTAGCCGAACAATCGGGAACGTAGGGGTAAACACAGGAGCGAGGCAACCCAGCTTGCAAATCGCTTAAGTCAATATGGTGCATATTGTGGCGTAATACACGAACAAGGAACGAAGCCGTACAAGTATAATCATATGCAAGTGGAAAAGCTTCATGAAGGAAGCCCCCAAATGAATTGGGTATTTGAATTTATGCGTCAGTAACAAAGTTTGGACAAGGAAATTTTTTTACAAGCAACTTTTTTCCAAAAAAGTATAATGCTTGGTCGAACCGAACACAAGTTAGAAATTAAAGCTTTGAGCATGAAAACGACTTAGCTGGTTAATGTGTTCGGTATTGATGACGCGGTCCGAGCTTGATGCGGGGCAAGGTTCCATCCCCCAAGCTGGTCCCGAGGTAGCGGAGCGGAGAGCTCGACACACCGAAGTGGTGACATAGCACGGTCAATGCAGACCGGCAGAGTGATGTCGAAGTCCCCGAATCATTTTCCTGTGCACGAAAAGTAGTGCAAACCGGAGATAATAGTAATAATAATAATTAAAAAAACGTTGTATAATAAATAATTTATGCAAAGTGAGTAATAAAAGAAATATGGCCTGGCGTCAAAGTCAATGTCGATGCAGGGCGTCGGCGTGATGCGGTAAAGGCGTGGCAAAGCCTGAATTCATAGGTCAGTCTGAGTTCCGGATGCGGCGTTCGCCGGACTATGTATGGAAATTGACCGAACCACGAGGCGACCGTCGTTAATGTGGCCATCATTTGATAGACCTGTGTACAGATGATGGACAAACCATAGTAATAATTTCTTGGGAAAAATAAACCCAAACAAACAAAAAATACTATGATTGATAGCACCTGGTTTATTTGTTGTAGCAATCCGAAGAAAGGTGATTCCCAAAATTGGGACTCGATCTGCACACCCATTGCCTAAATGGCGATAAAGCGATGGTATGGCGATGCTGGCAAAGGTTGGCTCGCCGAGGCAAAGCCCTCGGTCCAGCTAACATGACGGAGCTGGTCGGCTAGTGACGCCGAAGTCTCCGGAGTAGGTTGATGAAGAGATGGCGAAGCCCCCGGTCCAGCCGAGATGTCGAAGCCTCGATGTCAGCCGATGAGTCGAAGTAGGTCGGCGTGACGGACACCAGCTTGAAGAAGCAATAGTGCGGCCCTGCCGATGCAGGTCGTGACGTGGTCGATGCCGGCTTGATGAAGCGACCGTGCGGCGATGCCGATATGCCCGCTCCGTGTAATCCATGGGGCGGCGATGTTGATGACGATTTATCCTTCGCGATGCCGGACTCTTGTTAGGCTTGCCGAGATGATGATCCGAAGAAGTTGAGCCCGGCTAAAGTGACGACGTGTCTAGCGCAGGTCGGCAGCCGTGGAGTAATATTGCCAGACTGGTTTGACACCAGCATGATATTGAAGATCATGTTCAAAAGATCTTAAAGTTAGTGGGATGTGTTCGGGAATAAAACATAATACCCCATACAAAACTTCCTTCAAAAGGGATGTCTGGAATCCCGTTCATAAAAAAGATGAACTCGGGTCGGATTCGTTTTCGCGCAGAAAACAGATCCGAAAAGTGATGCACTAATCGGAAGGTTACCGGAGTTTGGACGGTCGGATCGAGCTGAAATTTTGAGAGGTGGTAGATATAGGAATTCCCCAGCCGATCAACGGTTGGATCTTCCAAAGGACGTCCAAGCTAGAAGCTGGACACCACGCCCCCAAACTTATCCAAATTCCCATCCAGATTTGACAGGGCTCCAGTATATTATAGATTGCCGGAGATTCCTCCATCGGAACTCGACGAAATTTTGCATGGTCTTTGAAGACTCAATTCCGCACAATTCCACCAAAGGGATCGTCAAAGCGATTCTCTAAGAGGTGGTGGCAGCGGATACAAGTTCGCTGTTTGGAAAAACAGCACGGTCGCTTGAGGGCAATGTTGACGTTGAGCCCCCGAGCTCCATAGATGATTCCTCCGTGATCTTGATAGAGATCGGAGTTGATGTTTGATGAAGGCCCTCATCTGAACATGGTGATCCAAACAAGGGGTGCAATTCTTGGTCGAACCAAGGTGACCGGTCGAGCTGGTGATGAAGACGCCGAAGTCACAGTTGATCTACAGGCGAACCATCGATCCTTTTGTCGACCACACAGCGGAACTCTCAATGAAAGCACCAATGTCGGTGTCAAAACCAGCGGATCTCGGGTAGGGGGTCCCGAACTGTGCGTCTAGGCCGGATGGTAACAGGAGGCAAGGAACACGATATTTTACACAGGTTCGGGCCCTCTTGATGAAGGTAAAACCCTACGTCCTGCTTGATTAATATTGATGATATGGGTAGTACAAGAGTAGATCTACCACGAGATCAAGGAGGCTAAACCCTAAAAGCTAGCCTATGGTATGGTTGTTGTTCTATATCTTCTATCGACTAGCCTGGCCCTGGTTTATATAATGCAACAGAGGCCTAGGTTAACAAGAGTCCTAGCCGAATACGCCTATGGGGAGAAGTCCTTGTCTTGATCGCCAAGTCTTGTGGAATCTTCCTTGTATGCGGCAGCTGTCCGAACTGGCCCATGAGTATACGGCCACGGGGGTCCTCGGCCCAATCTATCAGATCGGGAGATGACGTGTTGAGTACCCCCTAGTCCAGTACACCGTCACTCGACCTTTCGGTCTCCGTGTTCCGAGGCCATATATGTTATATGCTAGACTCGTCAAGTTTAACCTGAGTACTCCGTGTGTGCAACTGTTTTGCACCCGTTGTATTTGAACATAGAGCCTATCACACCCGATCATCACGTGGTGTCTCAGCACGAAGAACTTTCACAACAGTGCATACTCAGGGAGAACACTTATACTTTGATAATTTAGTGAGGGATCATCTTATAATGCTATCGTCAATCAAAGCAAGATAAGATGCATAAACGATAAACATCACATGCAATCAATATAAGTGATATGATATGGCCATCATCATCTTGTGCTTGTGATCTCCATCTCCGAAGCACCGTTATGATCACCATCGTCACCGGCGTGACACCTTGATCTCCATCGTAGCATCATTGTCGTCTCGCCAATCTTATACTTCTACGACTATCGCTACCGCGTAGTGATAAAGTAAAGCATTACAGGGCGATTGCATTGCATACAATAAAACAACAACCATATGGCTCCTACCAGTTGTCGATAACTCGGTTACAAAACATGATCATCTCATACAATAAAATTTAGCATCATGTCTTGACCATATCACATCACAACATGCCCTCCAATAACAAGTTGGACGTCCTCTACTTTGTTGTTGCAAATTTTATGTGGCTGCTACGGGCTTAGCAAGAACTTTTCTTACCTACGAATCAAAACCACAACAATAGTTTGTCAAGTTGGTGCTATTTTAACCTTCGCAAGGACCGGGCGTAGCCACACTTGGTTCAACTAAAGTTGGAGAAACTGACACCCGCCTGCCACCTGTGTGCAAAGCACGTCGGTAGAACCAGTCTCGCGTAAGCGTACGTGTAATGTTGGTCCGGGCCGCTTCATCCAACAATACCTCTGAACCAAAGTATGACATGCTAGTAAGAAGTATGACTTATATCGCCCACAACTCACTTGTGTTCTACTCGTGCATATGACATCTACGCATAAAACCTGGCTCGGATGCCACTGTTGGGGAACGTAGTAATTTCAAAAAAATTCCTACACACATGCAAGATCATGGTGATGCATAGCAACGAGAGGGGAGAGTGTTGTCCACGTACCCTCGTAGACCGAAAGCAGAAGCGTTAGCACAACGCGGTTGATGTAGTCGTACGTCTTCACGATCCGACCGATCAAGTACCGAACGCATGGCACCTCCGAGTTCAGCACACGTTCAGCCCGATGACGTCCCTCGAACTCCGATCCAGCCGAGTGTTAAGGGAGAGTTTCGTCAGCACGACGGCGTGGTGATGATGATGATGTGCTACCGACGCAGGGCTTCGCCTAAGCACCGCTACAGTATTATCGAGGTGGACTATGGTGGAGGGTGGCACCGCACACGGCTAAAAGATCAAACGATAAATTGTTGTGTCTCTAGGGTGCCCCCTGCCCCCGTATATAAAGGAGCAACGGGGAGGTGCGGCCGGCCTAGAGGGGGCGCGCCAGGAGGAGTCCTACTCCTACCGGGAGTAGGACTCCCTCCCTTTTCCTTGTTGGACTAGGAGAGGAGGGGGAAAGAGGAGGGAGAGAGGAAGGAAAGGGGGACGCCGCCCCCTCTCCTTGTCCTATTCGGACTAGGGGGAGGGGCGCGCGACCCTGCCCTGGCCGCCTCTCCTCTTCTCCACAAGGCCCACTATGGCCCATTAAGCTCCCGGGGGGTTCCCGTAACCTCCCGGTACTCCGGTAAAATCCCGATTTCACCCGAAACACTTTCGATATCCAAACATAGGCTTCCAGTATATCAATCTTCATGTCTCGACAATTTTGAGACTCCTCGTTATGTCCGTGATCACATCTGAGACTCCGAACAACCTTCGGTACATCAAAACATATAAACTCATAATATAACTGTCATCAAAACGTTAAGCGTGCGAACCCTACGGGTTCGAGAATTATGTAGACATGACCGAGACACGTCTCCGGTCAATAACCAATAGCGGAACCTGGATGCTCATATTGGCTCCCACATATTCTACGAAGATTTTTATCGGTCAGACCGCATAACAACATATGTTGTTCCCTTTGTCATCGGTATGTTACTTGCCCGAGATTCGATCGTCGGTATCTCAATACCTAGTTCAATCTCATTACCGGCAAGTCTCTTTACTCGTTCTGTAATACATCATCCCGCAACTAATTCATCAGTTGCAATGCATGCAAGGCTTAAATGATGTGCATTACCGAGAGGGCCCAGAGATACCTCTCCGACAATCGGAGTGACAAATCCTAATCTCGAAATACGCCAATCCAACAAGTACCTTCAGAGACACCTCTAGAGCACCTTTATAATCACACAGTTACTTTGTGATGTTTGGTATCACACAAAGTGTTCCTTCGGTAAACGGGAGTTGCATAATCTCATAGTCATAGGAACATGTATAAGTCATGAAGAAAGCAATAGCAATATACTAAACGATCGAGTGCTAAGCTAACAGAATGGGTCAAGTCAATCACATCATTCTCCTAATGATGTGATCTCATTAATCAAATGACAGCTCTTTGTCTATGGTTAGGAAACATAACCATCTTCGATCAATGAGCTAGTCAAGTAGAGGCATTCTAGCTTTATTTTTATTACTAACACAATAATTTGCATAAGTTTTAGAATTATTAAAAACGAAAAAGAAACTCACATCTCGAAGGGTCACGTACAAAAGGAAAAATAACTAATAGTTCTAAAATAAGGACCATGTGATATTTTCTTAAACATGAAGATTTTGAAAATGAGATTAACATTCCAAAAATGTATAACTTTTAGAAATTGCAAAATTATTTTATTATATTTTGTGAAACCTTACAAATATTATGAAACCATTTTATTAATTATTTTGTATTGTTTTCCTTTTTGAACATTTTCAATTTCATTAAAAAAATTATGGGTCCTTAACTATTTATTCAATATTGTTACTATAGTTTGAATTTTTTTCTCTGAAAAACAAAAGATAACTAGCATGTGGAAAATTGGGCACATCAATTGCGGTCTAATTAGCTAGATAGAGGTTAGCAATGCATAATAGTCAACTAACTTTCTCTGGTGAAGTGGTTTGCGCAGGCCCTTTGTAATTCACATGTCGCTTGTTCAAATCCTAGCCGAGTTCCATTTTTATTTATTTTGGTTGTGCACTGATAGGTGGGACTCGATGGTCATTTAGAGGCACTCTTTCCATGTCAGCTTGTCTCGGCACTGCAAGTGGGCTCCGTGCCACGCTGGCATGTCTAGTCAACAATACATACGTATCTGGACGTGATTTGAACCATATTTGAACTATATTGCCAAGTTATAGAACTGTTTCGATGTATTTTTCAAGTTTAGGCACCAAACTGAACATCAATGATAAGTTTAGGCACCGCTGGTATTATTACCTCTGAAAAATATGAGTGATCATATGCTAGGACACCGGGTCATTTTCTTTCTAGGTCTGCCCCACTACGTCGATGCACACACATCATCCTGCTATTCCATCACTACTAACTAAACATGACACCGGACTACCAAAATTTGATATGTTTAGCTATGGTGGAGTTCATCCACAGCTGCCCTTGCCGTCCTTCTCGCGGAAGTGCCGGTCGAAGATGTAGTAGGGGTTGAGCCGGATCTTCTCGTCACCGTAGTTGTCCTCGCCATCACTGTCCACCTTTTCCTCCTTCGGTGGCAGTACGGCCAGGCACGGACCGTCCGATTATGCTCTCGGGCAAGGGCACACATGTTTCCCCACTGTCGTTTCTTCACAATGCGGGCGCGGATGGCTTCCTCCTCTACCCCCCTCGCGCCGCCGCATTAGCCGCCTCTGCCGCCGCCATTTCCTCCAAGATATGGGCATTGATGTCTACTACACAACCTTCTTATTGTAGACGTTGTTGGGCCTCCAAGTGCAGAGGTTTGTAGGACAGTAGCAAATTTCCCTCAAGTGGATGACCTAAGGTTTATCAATCCATAGGAGGCATAGGATGAAGATGGTCTCTCTCAAGCAACCCTGCACCCAAATAACAAAGAGTCTCTTTTGTCCCCAACACACCCAATACAATGGTAAATTGTATAGGTGCACTAGTTCGGCGAAGAGATGGTGATACAAGTGGTATATGGATGGTAGATAATAGTTTTTGTAATATGAAAATATAAAGACAGCAAGGTAACGAATGATAAAAGTGAGCGTAAACGGTATTGCAATGCGTTGAAACGAGGCCTAGGGTTCATACTTTCACTAGTGCAAGTTCCCTCGACAATAATAACATAATTGGATCAACATGCAACAAAGAGTCACTCCAAAGTCACTAATAGTGGAGAACGAACGAAGAGATTATGCTAGGGTATGAAACCACCTCAAAGTTATTCTTTCCAATCAATCCGTTGGGCTATTCCTATAAGTGTCACAAACAGCCCTAGAGTTCATACTAGAATAACACCTTAAGACACAAATCAACCAAAACCCTAATGTCACCTAGATACTCCAATGTCACCTCAAGTATCCGTGGGTATGATTATACGATATGCATCACACAATCTCAGATTCATCTATTCAACCAACACATAGAACCTCAAAGAGTGCCCCAAAGTTTCTACCGGAGAATCACGATGAAAACGTGTGCCAACCCCTATGCATAGGTTCATGGGCGGAACCCGCAAGTTGATCACCAAAACATACATCAAGTGAATCACGTGGTATCCCATTGTCACCACAGATACGCACGGCAAGACATACATCAAGTGTTCTCAAATATTTAAGGACTCAATCCGATAAGACAACTTCAAAGGGGAAACTCAATCCATTATTAAAGAGTAGAGGGGGGAGAAAACATCATAAGATCCTACTATAATAGCAAAGCTCATGATACATCAATATCGTATCACCTCAAGAACACGAGAGAGAGAGAGAGAGAGAGATCAAATAGATAGCTACTGGTAGATACCCTCAGCCCCGAGGAAGAACTACTCCCTCCTCATCATGGAGAGCACCGGGATGATGAAGATGGCCACCGGAGAGGGATTGCCCCCTCCGGCAGGGTGCCGAAACGGGTCTAGATTGGTTTTCGGTGGCTACGGAGGCTTCTGGCGGCGGAACTCCCGATCTATTGTGCTCTCTGATGTTTTTAGGGTATATGGAGATATATAGGCGGAAGAAGTACGTCAAGGGAGCCACGAGGGGCCCACGAGGGTGGAGGGCGCACCTAGGGGGTGGGCGCGCCCCCCTGCCTCATGGCCTCCTCGTTGCTTCTCTTGCGTGGACTCCAAGTCTCCTGGGTTGCTTTCCTTCCAAAAATAAGTTCCGTGAAGTTTCAGGTCAATTGGACTCCGTTTGATTTTCCTTTTCTGCGATACTCTAAAACAAGGAAAAACAGAAACTGGCACTGGGCTCTAGGTTAATAGGTTAGTCCCAAAAATAATATAAAAGTGTATAATAAAGCCCATAAACATCCAAAGTTGATAATATAATAGCATGGAATAATAAAAAAATTATAGATACGTTGGAGACGTATCAGCATCCCCAAGCTTAATTCCTGCTCGTCCTCGAGTAGGTAAATGATAAAAACATAATTTTTGATGTGGAATGCTACCTAACATATTTCTCTAAGTAATTCTTCTTTATTGTGGCAAGAATATTCAGATCCATAAGATTCAAGACAAAAGTTTAATATTGACATAAAAATAATAATACTTCAAGCATACTAACTAACCAATTATGTCTTCTCAAAATATCGTGGCCAAAGAAAGCTATCCCTGCAAAATCATATAGTCTAGCTATGCTCCATCTTCACCACACAACATATTTAAGTCATGCACAACCCCGATGACAAGCCAAGCAATTGTTTCTACTTTTGATGTTCTCAAACTTTTTCAATCTTCACGCAATACATGAGCGTGAGCCATGGACATAGCACTATAGGTGGAATAGAATGGTGGTTGTGGAGAAGACAAAAAGGGAGAAGATAATCTCACATCAACTAGGCGTATCAACGGGCTATGGAGATGCCCATCGATAGATATCAATGTGAGTGAGTAGGGATTGCCATGCAACAGATGCACTAGAGCTATAAGTATATGAAAGCTCGACAAAAGAAACTAGTGGGTGTTCATCCAACTTGCTTGCTCACGAAGACCTAGGGCGTTTTGAGGAAGCCCATCATTGGAATATAAAGCCAAGTTCTATAATGAAAATTTCCCACTAGTATATGGAAGTGACAAAACAAGAGACTCTTTATCATGAAGATCATGGTGCTACTTTGAAGCGCAAGTGTGGTAAAAGGATAGCAGCATTGCCCCTTCTCTCTTTTTCTCTCATTTTTTATTTTTTTATTTGGGCCTTTTCTTCTTTTTATGTCCTCTTTTCTCTTTTTTTATTTGGGATTCTTTGGCCTCTCTTTTTTCGTCCGGAGTCTCATCCTGACTTGTGGGGGAATCATAGTCTCCATCGTCCTTTCCTCACTGGGACAATGCTCCAATAATAATGATCATAACACTTTTATTTACTTACAACTCAAGAATTACAACTCGATACTTAGAACAAGATATGACTCTATGTGAATGCCTCCTGCGGTGTACCGGGATGTGCAATGATGCATGAGTGACAAGTATGAAAGTTTTATGAATGGTGGCTTTGCCACAAATACAATGTCAACTACATGATCATGCAAGCAATATGACAATGGTGGAGCGTGTCATAATAACGGAACGGTGGAAAGTTGCATGGCAATATATCTCGGAATGGCTATGGAAATGCCATAATAGGTAGGTATGGTGGCTGTTTTGAGGAAGGTATATGGTGGGTTTATGATACTGGCGAAAAGTGCGCGGTATTAGAGAGGCTAGCAAAGGTGGAAGGGTGAGAGTGCGTATAATCCATGGACTCGACATTAGTCATAAAGAACTCATATACTTATTGCAAAAATCTACAAGTTATCAAAGCAAAGTATTACACGCATGCTCCTAGGGGGATAGATTGTTAGGAAAAAACTATCGCTCGTCCCCGACCGCCACTCATAAGGAAGACAATCAATAAATAAATCATGCTCCGACTTCATCACATAACGGTTCACCATACGTGCATGCTACGGGAATCACAAACTTCAACACAAATATTTATCAAATTCATAACCACTCACTAGCATGACTCTAATATTACCATCCTCATATCTCAAAACAATTATCAAGTATCAAACTTCTCTTAGTATTCAATGCACTCTGTATGAAAGTTTTTATTATACCCCTCTTGGATGCCCATCATATTAGGACTAAATTCATAACCAAAGTAAATTACCATGCTGTTCTAAAGACTCTCAAAATGATATAAGTGAAGCATGAGAGTTCATCTATTTCTACAAAATAAAACCACCACCGTGCTCTAAAAAGATATAAGTGAAGCACCAGAGCAAATGACAAACTACTCCGAAAGATATAAGTGAAGATCAATGAGTAGTCGAATAATTATGCAACTATATGAAGACTCTCTAACATTTAAGAATTTCAGATCTTGGTATTTTATTCAAACAGCAAGCAAAACTAAATAAAATGACATCTAAGAATAGCAAACATCACGTGAAGAAGCAAAAACTTAGGATCAACCGATACTAACCGATAGTTGTTGAAGAAGAAAGGTGGGATGCCAACCGGGGCATCCCCAAGCTTAGATGCTTGAGACTTCTTGAAATATTATCTTGGGATGCCTTGGGCATCCCCAAGCTTGAGCTTTTGTGTCTCCTTAATTCCTCTCATATCACGGTCTCCCTAAATCTCAAAAGCTTCATCCACACAAAACTCAACAAGGACTCGTGAGATAAGTTAGTATAAACCATTGCAAAAACCTTATCATACTCTACTGTAGCAAATCACTAAAATTAGTATTCAACATTTATCAGAGCTTAATATGCAAAAGGTTTCAACATTTTATCGCATTCTGACTTTTCTAGGAAATTATTGCAACAGCGTTAAACTTTCTGTTTTCAAACAGCAACATTTGGACTTCTAAAATAGGCATAGTAAAGGCTATCAATGCCAATTTTATTGAAATAAAATATGCAAACTATGGTTCTAAATAATAGCAAGCAAATCCTAACAAAATAAATTGACGCTCCAAGCAAAACACATATCATGTGGTGAATAAAAATATAGCTCCAAGTAAAGTTACCGATGAACGAAGACGAAAGAGGGGATGCCTTCCGGGGCATCCCCAAGCATAGGCTTTTGGTTGTCCTTGAATATTACCTTGGGGTGCCTTGGGCATCCCCAAGCTTAGGATCTTGCCACTCCTTATTCCATATTCCATCGAATCTTTACCCAAAACTTGAAAACTTCGAAACACAAAACTTAACAGAAAACTCGTAAGCTCCGTTAGTATAAGTCTATAAGAAAGTAAATCACCACTTCAAGGTACTTTAATGAACTCATTATTTATTTATATTTGTGTTATACCTACTGTATTCCAACTTCTCTATGGTTTATAAACTATTTTACTGGCCATAGATTCATTAAAATAAGTAAACAACACATAGAAAACAGAATCTGTCAAAAACAGAACAGTCTGTAGTAATCTGTATCAAACGTATACTCCTGGAACTCATAAAATTATCAAATAAATTTCTGGACCTGAGGAATTTATATATTAATCATCTTCAAAAAGAATTAACTAAATAGATCTCTCCAAATAAAAATGGCAGCAATTCTCGTGAGCGCTAAAGTTTCTGTTTTTTACAGCATGATCAACAAGACTTTCCCCAAGTCTCCCCAAAGGTTCTACTTGGCACAAACACTAATTAAAAGCATAAAACCACATCTAAACAGAGGCTAGATGAATTATTTATTACTAAACAGGAACAAAAACAAGGAACAAAAAAAAATTTGGGTTGCCTCCCAATGAGCGCTATCGTTTAACGCCCCTAGCTAGGCATGATGATTTCAACGATGCTCACATAAAAGATAAGAATTGTAACATAAAGAGAGCATCTTGAAGAATATTACTAGCACATTTAAGTCTAACCCACTTCCTATGCATAGGGATTTTGTGAGCAAACAACTTGTGGGAACAAGAATCAACTTGCATAGGAAAGCAAAACAAGCATAACTTCAAGATTTTAAGCACATAGAGAGGAAACTTGATATTATTGCAATTCCTACAAGCATATGTTCCTCCCTCATAATAATTTTCAGTAGCATCATGAATGAATTCAACAATATAACCAGTACCTAAAGCATTCTTTTCATGATCTACAAGCATAGAATTTTTATTACTCTCCACATAAGCAAATTTCTTCTCATGAATAGTAGTGGGAGCAAACTCAACAAAATACTATCATGTGATTGAAAATTAAGATCAAGATGACAAGTTTCATGGTTATCGTTATTCTTTAAAGCATACGTATCATCACAATAATAATCATAGATAGGAGGCATGCTTTCATCATAATAAATTTGCTCATCAAAACTTGGGGGACGAAAAATATCATCTTCATCAAACATAGCTTCCCCAAGCTTGTGGATTTGCATATCATTAGCATCATGGATATTCAAGGAATTCATACTAACAACATTGCAATCATGCTCATCATTCAAATATTTAGTGCCAAACATCTAATGCATTCTTCTTCTAGCACTTGAGCACAATTATCGGAATCCTTATTTTCATGATAGATATTAAAAAGATGAAGCATATGAGGTAACCTTAATTCCATTTTTTGTAATTTTCTTTTATAAACTAAACTAGTGATAAAACAAGAAACTAAAAGACTCGATTGCAAGATCTAAAGATATACCTTCAAGCGCTAACCTCCCCGGAAACTGCGCCAGAAAACAGCTTGATGTCTACTACACAACCTTCTTCTTGTAGACGTTGTGGGGCCTCCAAGTGCAGAGGTTTTAGGACGGTAGCAAATTTCCCTCAAGTGGATGACCTAAGGTTTATCAATCCATAGGAGGCGTAGGATGAAGATGGTCTCTCTCAAGCAACCCTGCAACCAAATAACAAAGAGTCTCTTGTGTCCCCAACACACCCAATACAATGGTAAATTGTATAGGTGCACTAGTTCGGCGAAGAGATGGTGATACAAGTGGTATATGGATGGTAGATAATAGTTTTTGTAATATGAAAATATAAAAACAGCAAGGTAACGAATGATAAAAGTGAGCGTAAACGGTATTGCAATGCGTTGAAACAAGGCCTAGGGTTCATACTTTCGCTAGTGCAAATTCCCTCAACAATAATAACATAATTGGATCATATAACTATCCCTCAACATGCAACAAAGAGTCACTCCAAAGTCACTAATAGCGGAGAACGAACGAAGAGATTATGGTAGGGTACGAAACCACCTCAAAGTTATTCTTTCCAATCAATCCGTTGGGCTATTCCTATAAGTGTCACAAACAGCCCTAGAGTTCGTAATATAATAACACCTTAAGACACAAATCAACCAAAACCCTAATGTCACCTAGATACTCCAATGTCACCTCAAGTATCCGTGGGTATGATTATACAATATGCATCACACAATGTCAGATTCATCTATTCAACCAACACATAGAACCTCAAAGAGTGCCCCAAAGTTTCTACCGGAGAATCACGACGAAAACGTGTGCCAACCCCTATGCATAGGTTCATGGGCGGAACCCGCAAGTTGATCACCAAAACATACATCAAGTGAATCACGTGGTATCCCATTGTCACCATACATACACACGGCAAGACATACATCAAGTGTTCTCAAATCTTTAAAGACTCAATCCGATAAGATAACTTCAAAGGGGAAACTCAATCCATTACAAGAGAGTAGAGGGGGGGAGAAAACATCATAAGATCCAACTATAATAGCAAAGCTCGCGATACATCAAGATCGTATCACCTCAAGAACACGAGAGAGAGAGAGAGATCAAACACATAGCTACTGGTACATACCCTCAGCCCCCAGGAAGAACTACTCCCTCCTCGTCATGGAGAGCACCGGGATGATGAAGATGGCCACCGGAGAGGGATTGCCCCCTCTGACAGGGTGCCGGAACGGGTCTAGATTGGTTTTCGGTGGCTACAGAGGCTTCTAGCGGCGGAACTCATGATCTATTGTGCTCTCTGATGTTTTTAGGATATATGGAGATATATAGGCGGAAGAAGTACGTCAGGGGAGCCACGAGGGGCCCACGAGGGTGGAGGGCACACCTAGGGGGGGTGGGCGCGCCCCCTGCCTCGTGGCCTCCTCATTGCTTCCCTTAAGTTACGTGGACTCCAAGTCTCCCGGGTTGCTTTCCTTCCAAAAATAAGTTCCGTGAAGTTTCAGGTCAATTGGACTCCGTTTGATTTTCCTTTTCTGCGATACTATAAAACAAGGAAAAAACAGAAATTGGCACTGGACTCTAGGTTAATAGGTTAGTCCCAAAAATAATATAAAAGTGTATAATAAAGCCCATAAACATCCAAAGTTGCTAATATAATAGCATGGAACAATCAAAAATTATAGATACGTTGGAGACGTATCAGGCATCGGTGACCCTTATCCTCTCCTTCCCACTGCGTGCCGCCCGTTCCCGGTGGGACTCATAGTCTGCCCGACCGGTGATGGGGAAGGAGAAGGGTTCCGGCTGCTGGGACCACGAGGATGCAACCCCAGAGGACCCGAGCGCCCGGTGAGCCGACGCTATGGAGTTGTGGCAGACCAATCCGTCCGTCGGTCGGGGGTCGTCCTCCTAGGAGCGGCAGAGTGCAATGCGGACTGCCATTGCCTCCTCCGACCCACACGGGATGATACCGCAAATGACGGATCCAGACTAGTCAGAGTCCGATCCACTGCCTGTTATGCCGAAGAAGGCCAGAAACCACCGATGGTGAGCTTGGGTGGCGGAGGGGAGTGGCTAGGGTTTGCTCCGATGAGCCGATGGAGACTAATATATGTGGGGTCAGGTGGGCCAACATGGGTCGGGTTCGACATGGCGGGCGCGCCCGGATGCCCCCATATTTGGGCTGGATATGAGGCGTGCCGGTCAGCCCGGGCATTTGAGACCCATTTGAGGCGTCCGTCTGGGTTGAAAAATTGTGACCGGTCAGGCCGCCCGGACGTTTGTGGCGGGTTTGGGGCGCCCGACTGTAGATGCTTGTCGGTGTCAAAACCGGCGGATCTCGGGTAGGGGGTCCCGAACTGTGCGTCTAGGACGGATGGTAACAGGAGGCAAGGGACATGAAGTTTTACCCAGGTTCAGGCCCTCTTGATGGAGGTAAAACCCTACATCCTGCTTGATTAATATTGATGATATGGGTAGTACAAGAGTAGATCTACCACGAGATCGGAGAGGCTAAACCCTAGAAGCTAGCCTATGGTATGATTGTTGTTCTGAATGTTATCCTACGGACTAAAACCCTCCGGTTTATATAGACACCGGAGAGGGTTAGGGTTACACAAAGTCGGTTATAATGGTAGGAGATCTTCATATCCGTATCACCAAGCTTGCCTTCCACGCCAAGGAAAGTCCCTTCCGTACACGGGACGAAGTCTTCAATCTTGTATCTTTATATTCCAGGAGTCCGGCTGAAGGTATAGTCCGGCCATCCGGACACCCCCTAATCCAGGACTCCCTCAGTAGCCCCTGAACCAGGCTTCAATGACGATGAGTCCGGCGCGCAGTTTGTCTTCGGCATTGCAAGGCGGGTTCCTCCTCCAAATACTTCATAGAAGATTTTGAACACAAAGAATAGTGTCCGGCTCTGCAAAAATAAGTTTCCACATATTGCCATAGAGAGAATAATATTTACACAAATCTAATCTGTTGACGTATTCCATTTTATTGTCCCATCTCAGCATGTCATGCGAGGCGGTTTCCTTGGCACGTCTTGTTAAAGCAGAGATCGTGTCCCCTTATTCCGGGATTCTCATCAATACGGGCGTGGGTAACCCAACCGCTTCTAGGACTCCTAGACTATAGGCAAGCCCAAACGGCCACAGAGAGGACGCTTGATATTCACCCTCTTTATAAAGGGGCAAGGATTTTTATTTTTTTCCCTCCCGTGCTCAATCAAATCCTTCCCCCACCTCGAGCTCAAACACCCAAAGTTCAGGTCAGGTGCTCCAAACCTTCAATCATGTCCGGATCTAGCCTTCAAGGTCGATGGATGCCTTCCTCCGTCACGGAAGAAGACATCAAAAAGTTGAGGGAGGCCAGATATCTGACCGCCGAGGTTTTGCATCGGCTGCCTGCCCGAGGGCAGGCCGTCCCCTCCCCCAAACCCAACGAGAACGTCGTGTTCGTCTCCCACTTCCTCCAGGTCTAGGCCTTGCTCTGGATCCTTTCGTCAGGGGTTTGATGTTTTATTATGGGCTAGATTTCCACGATCTAGCTCCAGACTCCTTTCTTCATATCGCGACATTTATTGTCGTGTGTGAGGCCTTCCTCCGGGTTACCCCTCACTTTAGCCTGTGGCTCAAGACCTTTGAAGTAAAGCCGAAGATGATCGAGGGGCAACATGCAGCGTGTGGAGGTGCCTCAATATGCAAGATGACGGGAGCTCCATGGCCCAAACGTTCCATTCCGGAGGTGTCTGAATTGTGACAACAGGAGTGGTTCTACATCACGGCTCCTAGAAGTGCCAAGTGGGTGGCCACCCCGGTTTTCCACTCGGGCCCTCCACCACGACTGATGTCATGGATCAGCAGAGGTCTGAGCTGGGGTCCAGCTAAGGACGTGCTTATACTGCAAAGCCGCATTCGAGATCTCTTCGATGGAGATTTTAGTTTGGTTGCGGTAATACAAGTTATGCTGGTTCGTCAAGTCCAGCCTTGCAAACGCCGGCCCCTCCGCTTGTGGGAGTTCAATCCCGAGGGACCGCATGTCATTCAAAACTTCCTTGGCCTGATGCACGAGGAGATGTACAAGTCTTTTTTCGGACCTCAGGTAGAGTGCCCGGAAATCATCGAGGACGTGGGCCTGGGCAGTAACTGTGCCACCGAAGAGGTAAGGAATCTTCCGGCCGAACATACTATCTCTCATTTGTTACGAAGTTATTCCTGAGAGTTCGCTTTTTGACCAGGACTGGCTAACAAAGGCAAAGTTGATTCGGTGTTCGGCCCCCCTCCCTGAGGGTTTGGACAACCCGGTATTGGAAAAGATGCTCCAGGTCGCACCTTGCCCGGAGCCCTTGAAGGAAGATACTGGGGAGGATAATACGGGCGGACGTGGGCCCCCAATGCTGCCCATTCTAACCGGGGGAGCGAGTGTCTCCATGAAGGAAGACGACCGGAGGAGGAAAAGGACTGTGCCCGGGGATTCGGAAGCCGAAGCTTCCAAACGGGAGAAGAAGTCTCCCACAGAGGGTCCTACCTTGGGGGGTGCTTTTGCCGCACAAAGTCCGCGGGGGGGTCAATTCTCCGGCGAGTCGTAAGTGACCCGAAATACTTTAATAGCACAGGTATGCCATCTTTTTCTTCTGAGAAAATAACCACCACATATATCTTTTGCAGTTCTCTCAAATGCGCTCGTCTTCGGGGGATCTTCTTCCAGAGATGATGGAGAGCGAAACGCCTCCTCCGGACTCCTCCGCTCCGGAAGCGAGCGACCCCAAAGTGTCGTCGCGGAGGGCCTCTCCGAGTCCAGTGAGGCCAGAAGATAATCCCATTGACCCCCGAAGCTCCCAGTGTCCGGATCCCGAAGAGAGCAGACAAAAGAGTCCGGCACCGTCTAGTATGTGATCGGATGTTCTGAGGGAGTTGGTGGGGCGAGCGGCCATCTCAGATGAACACCGTATGCTGATGAATATGGTGGTGGAGAGAATCGCGTCCGCCGAAAGCAGATTGCATGAAGCTTTTATGAGTCTACTGACAGGCTTTGAGGTATGTAAAATAATGTATGATAGTCTTGCACATGCTAGGTGTGCCCTGTGTAGATAGTAGCCCCTGAGACTCTGGTTGTCGTCGGAAACGACGACGAACAAAGGATCATATTCCCAGGTAATAACCATACTGCCTCTATGTGCAGGTGATGGAAGCTCCGGTGGCTAGCCGGACTAGCGAGTTTGCCCATTTAAAACGGCAGTTGGATGTGGCAGACGCCGACATCGAGCTTGTTAACAAAAGGCTTGACGAGGCATAGGGTAAGTGTCATTATCTGGTAAACGCCACATAGTAAGAGCAGCATGATGCCAGTATCTTTAATATGTTGTGACTGCAGATGGAGCTGACACTGTTGAAGCCTTGCGGGCAGAACTTGCCCGAGCCAAGGAACAAGCGAGGTTTGGTAATGCGGCTGCTTTGAAGGCGGCCGAAGAGTTGAAAGCCGAGAAGGCCGCGCATGGCGAGAGCCGGGATAAGATGGCCAAGATGGCCATAGGATTAAAAGCCGCCGACCGTTGCCGGGTTCTTGAAAAGGAAAACCTAGCGAAGGCATCGGACCTTGAGAAGGCTGCTGCGACGAGAAAAGACCTCCGCTCTGCTATGAGGGCGAAGACGGAGGAGCTGCGGGAAGCCGGGGATATTGTAGCTGGGAAATCCTTTATGTTGCGGAGGAAGTTTGGAGATCCACGGTATGCCCCTCTGGATCGGCTGTGGAGTTCGGAGGATGTGTATATGGAGTTGGCGGCGAGTGCTGCCGATGCGGCCAAGTACTTCCAGGGTCAGACGGACCGTGAAGTGGACCAGCTGTTTTGGGCACAATTCCATTCTCCCGAGCATCCGCTTTCATTGACTGACCAATTAGCCGAATGGGCCGAACTGAATAGGTTGTCCGGACTCGCCATGAGGTCTGTTGTGGATCAGCTATGGCCGGAAAGGCCAAAACCGAACAGCTATTTCGGCTTGGTGCAGCAGTTCCTTGACGTGGTGCCGCACGTTAATGCGATGAAAAGGTCGGCGTGCATAGAGGGCGCACGGATGGCCTTTGCCCGTGTTAAAGCATACTGGGCGGAGATGGATGCTACCACTGTTGCAGCGCAGGATTCGGCCATAGGTCGAATGGCTGCTGAGCACTACTTTGAAGAAGTTCTTGAGGGTGCTCGTTTGATAGAGACCCAGTGCTCAAAGAATATTATGTTTGAGTGATATGTAATCTCATTGTAAGCAAAATGCTTTGAATTTTTTTATAAGGCTATTTTTATACTTTTGCCTGAAAGTAATATGATGCCTCCTGGGCGGCCATTTATGTATACATGTGTATAACCTGAAAGATTGCAGCCGTCGGCTTCAACCCCCACGCATATAATGTGGAGGTGCTCGCAAAAAACATGCGTTCACACTTAACCCAACGTCTTGCTCCTATTAAGGAGGTGATAGCGGAGCGAGCGAGGCAACCGGACTATAATGCTTTAGCACTTTCACTTAGCCATAGGAGTTTGACAGTGGGGCTACTAGATAGCCCCTGGTGGCTCCGCACTCTCCCGATGCCGGGGTGCGTACATGCCTGGCCGGAAAACGGCCCTTCGTTAAGGCGGAGGGATTCTAACATTCCAACAGGTCATCGAGTGGTTGACCAGTCTCACGCTATATCATGACAGTCAGTTTTCGGCTTTCTCTACTGAGGTGCTCGTCCGGATGAACCAGGGCACAATCGCAGTAGTTCTCCTGGTGCTACCTTAGCCGGTAAAGCGGAACGTAAGGCACCAAAACACAGGAGCCGAGCAAACCCAACATTTGACCAAAGACAATGATTCGGAGCTGATGCATATAGGGCCAAACTCGCAACGCCGAACACTCCCGAAGGTATTCGGTCTTTGTGGTATAAACCGGGCCTAAATAATGGCCTTTGTAAGAAGCCCCTTGTGTCCAGGTACGTGCATTGTTCTGGCGTGGCCACATGCCAAGACGTCAGCATCCTTCTCCACGGTGGATATGTATCAACAAGAGACAGTAAAAAAGGTTGACGCAGGGTCTTAATCTAAAAAGAATCCCTGGAGCGGGTCCCAGCTGCACGTCTGCGCCTGTGTCTCCGTTGTGCCGTATCCTGGACGGGTGTAGCACGATGATCGTCTGTAAAAGAGAGGAATTTAGGTGAAAAATTTGTCGTGCAAAAAGATAGTTTTTAAAGAAACCATGTATAATTCAAGATGAGAAGAAATTGCCACTTGTTTGCGCGCGTTGAGACCCTTGTATTGACAAATAGGGGTGTGACCATTTATTCAGTATAAATATCGGTGCCGGACTTGATTAGTTGTGTCTGAGGTCTTGACGACCTATTGGATGTTTTTGCTGGTCCGAACGCGTTTAGTGTGCGGCTGCCAAGGCAGCCGCACTCTCTTCGGCTCGCAGAGATCACTTGATATTTCCGTTCACTGAAATGATGCCACGTGGACTGGGCATCTTGAGTGTGAGGGAGGCGTAGTGTGGTATTGCATTAAAGCGAGCGAAAGCTTCGCGTCCGAGCAGTGCTTGATAGCCACTTTGGAACGGAGCGATGTGGAAGGTTAAATGCTCGCGACGGAAGTTATCGGGGGAGCCGAATATAACTTGCAGTAGGAGGGAGCCTGTACAACGAGCCCCTGGGCCTGGCGTTACTCCTTTGAAGGTAGTATTGCTATGGCGAATTTTTGTTGGGTCTAACCCCATCCCGCGGATTGTATCCTGATATATTAGGTTTAGACTGCTGCCACCGTCCATCAAGACTCGTGTGAAGTGATATCCGCCAATTACTGGGTCTAATACCAGGGCAGCCCATCCTGCGCGTCGGATACTTGTTGAGTAATCGCGATGGTCGAAAGTGATTGGTTGAGACGACCAGTGGCAGGACTTCGTGGTGACAGGCACTTGGGTATATTTTCCTAGGAGTGCCGCGTTGTTTTTTCCCTTGATCATGTGTAACACGCTTACTGTTTTGACTTCTGGTGGAAATTTCTTTTGTTCCCCAGTGTCTTGCTTGGGAGGCTCGTCCTCGTCTTCACTTGGTGTATCCTCCCCCTTGTGTATGGCGTTGAGCTTGCCAGACTGCTTGAAGACCCAACATTCTCTGTGGGTATGATTAGCAGGTTTACCAGGGGTACTATGGATCTGACATACTTGGTCCAGAATTTTGTTGAGGCTAGACAGTTCATCCCTGGTGCCTTTAGAGGGCGGCTTTTGACCTGGCCGAGAGCTTTTGAATCCGGCGTTTACTGCCGTGCCCTTCGTGCTGTCTTCTTTATTTCGGCGTTTGTTATTGATGTTGCGCCGTGATTTCCTGTTTCCATCTCTAACTTCAGATGTACTGGGGTCGCTGGTGCTGCATCTGGCTAGCCAGCTGTCCTCACCCGCGCAAAAGCGGGTCATGAGGTTTGTTAATGCGGCCATCGTTCTCGGCTTATTTTGGCCGAGGTGTCTGGCGAGCCATTCGTCACGGACGCTATGCTTAAAAGCTGCCAAGGCTTCGGCGTCCGGACAGTCGACAATTTGGTTCTTTTTAGTAAGAAACCTGTTCCAAAGCTTTCGGGCTGACTCTCCGGGCTGTTGAGTTATATGACTCAAATCGTCCGCATCCGGAGGTCGGACATAAGTCCCTTGAAAATTTGCCTGAAAGGCGTCTTCGAGCTCTTCCCAACTTCCAATGGAGCTTTCGGGGAGGCCTTTAAGCCAGTGACGAGCTGGCCCTTTGAGCTTGAGGGGTAAGTACTTGATAGCGTGGAGATCATCTCCTCGAGCCATATGGATATGAAGGATGTAGTCCTCAATCCAGACCCCAGGGTCTGTTGTTCCGTCGTATGCCTCTATGTTTACGGGTTTGAATCCCTCTAGAAATTCATGGTCCAGCACCTCATCGGTGAAACATAGGGGGTGTGCGGCACCCCTGTAGTTGGGTGTACCGCATTGTTCGGATGTTTGTGGTGTTGCATTGTATGCTGGGGCGTGCTTGCGTGGTCCATAGATGGATCTTGTCGCATCGTCCTTTGGGTGCGAGCCCTCGCATGGGTCGCGTGTTGTATTGTGAGCGGCGTTGTATGCCGCTTTGTGTTGGTAGAGGGGTCGTCTATCCGGCCAGGTGGCTGCTTTGATATTTGGTTGTGGGGGGTCTGAGGCCTCCTCATCGAATTCAGGTAGCAGCTTCCGCTTTGGGTAGCTCTTGGAGGGGCGATTGTCGCCGTACCTCGTTGTTGTGTTGAGTGTTTTACTCCATCTTATTTGGAGTGTGTCTTGCGCAGCCTTGAGCCTTTGCTTCTGCTTTTTAAGACTCCTCGCGGTGGCAACAAGCCTTTTACGGGCATTCTGCTGCTCCGGGTGCCTGTCCAGCGTTATGTCGTCCGGACTATTATCCTTGATAGAATTTGTTTGGTCGGTTTGATTATCCGGATTGCCGTTGTCCGGCAGCGGTTCGCCCTGCTCCAGCGCTGGGTCTGTGTGATCATTATTTCTGTCGAGGCGGGATTTGGGGCGGCGCTTGCATCGCCGTTTTGACTGCTTTTCGAGGGAACAAGCCTTCGGTGCGTCCTTTCGCTCCTCGTCGTCATCTTTTGGAGCGTCCACCATGTATATGTCATATGATGAGGTGGGCGTCCGGCGCCCTGTGGGCGGTGGTTCTTCTTCGCCTCCCACATCGTCGTCCATACCGTCGATGTTTTCAGAGTCGAAGTCGAGCATGTCAGTTAAATCGTCGACAGTGGCTACAAAGTGGATGGTGGGTGGGCTTTGAATTTCTTCATCGTCTGTATCCCAACCTTGCTGACCGTAGTCCGGCCAGGGCTCTCCTGATAAAGAGAAAGACTTTAGTGTCTTCGGAATATCGTCGAAAGGCGAGTGCTGAAAGATGTCCGCGGCAGTAAACTCCATGATCGGCGCCCAATCGGATTCGATCGGCAGGTGCGCGGAGGGTTCGAAGTCCAGAGAGGAGTCTGGCTCCTTGGAGTCATGAGTCTCGCGGAGTGCGGGGCAAGTGTTTGGCTCGATCGCCGTTGGGATCGCAGCCCCCGAGGCGGCATCCAACCACCCATCCTCGATCGGCGCAGTTGGCTCCGAATTAAAGGTCGAAGCCGATGCGGGTGCGGCCTCCAGGGCACTGTTCGGTGGCAGAGCTAGATCATGCTCGTCGTGACAGTGCGGCGCGCTCGGCAGTGGCTCGAATCCGTCGAAGATCAAGTCCCCGCGGATGTCAGCCGTGTAGTTTAAACTTCCAAATCTGACCTGACGGCCAGGGGCATAGCTTTCGATCTGCTCCAGATGGCCAAGTGAATTGGCCCACAGTGTGAAGCCGCCGAAGACGAAGATCTGTCCGGGGAGGAAGGTCTCACCCTGGACTGCATCGCTATTGATGATCGTAGGAGCCATCGAGCCTAACGGCGACGACATAGAGGAACTCTCAATGAAAGCACCAATGTCGGTGTCAAAACCGGCGGATCTCGGGTAGGGGGTCCCGAACTGTGCATCTAGGCCGGATGGTAACAGGAGGCAAGGGACACGAAGTTTTACCCAGGTTCGGGCCCTCTTGATGGAGGTAAAACCCTACGTCCTGCTTGATTAATATTGATGATATGGGTAGTACAAGAGTAGATCTACCACGAGATCGGAGAGGCTAAACCCTAGAAGCTAGCCTACGGTATGATTGTTGTTCTGAATGTTGTCCTACGGACTAAAACCCTCCGGTTTATATAGACACCAGAGAGGGTTAGGGTTACACAAAGTCGGTTACAATGGTAGGAGATCTTCATATCCGTATCGCCAAGCTTGCCTTCCACGCCAAGGAAAGTCCCTTCCGGACACGGGACAAAGTCTTCAATCTTGTATCTTCATAGTCCAGGAGTCCGGCTGAAGGTATAGTCCGGCCATCTGGACACCCCCTAATCCAGGACTCCCTCAATGCTCTAAGGTCATTGCTACCCTATTGTAACATCCCAAATTTTCAATTTGGAATGTTATACATAGATCATTCTTGCATATCATATTTTATTGCATTTTTCGTCTCGCGATCCTCGAAATCCTAAGCAACTCAAGGACCCTCGGAGAGAGTTGGGGATTTCCCCGGTTTTCAAATTTGATTTTATCAAACTTTGAAACGAGGATTGTGATTTTAATTATTTTTCCCTCCGAAAAATATTTCATAATAAAATATATGAGAGGAGATAATATGAATTCTCCAAAATAATTGAAATATCAGAGGAAAAATATTAAAATCATTTATTTGTTTTTATTTGATTTTATTTGGATTTTATTTGCATTAGAAAAATTGCATGTTTTCAAAATTGCATTTTAGGGCCAAGAAAAGTTCATCTCATTCTAAATATTTTATTTAGATGGTGAAAATTTGTTTTGGCATTTTTAGGTTTTTATTTTTTTAGGATTTTATTTTGGTCGACGTAATTATTAAAAAAAGAGTTCTGCGCCCGACTGGGCCTAAGGCCCAGCCGAGCCAGGCTGCCCGCAGCCACCGCCTCCGTGCGCGCGCGCGCCGCCGCTGCCGACCCGGACTCCCCACCGTCGCCGCTGCCTTGCCCCCTCCCCCAAGCAGCCGCCGCCCCCTCCCCTTTAAATACCGCCGCCACCCCCCCTCCAACACCACCCCACCACCGCCTCCCGCGCCGCCTGCAGCCGCCGCTGCCCCGCGCCACGCCAGCCGCTGCTGCCCGCAGCTGTCGCCGCCGTCGTGCCGTGCCTCGCCGCCGCCCGCGCCTGCTGCCGCCGTCGCCGTCACCCCCACGAGGCGACGCCCCGCCGCCTGCACCCTGCCCCGCCGGAGGTAGCCACCGGACTCCGCCGCCGTTTTTTTTATAAAAACCGTTCGGTTTTCTTTTTTTTGAAACCCTGGATCCTTTTTTTTGGATTCGCCGGTTTTTCTCAGTTCTTCTAGTTAGCGGACGTTCGTCCGTACGTTCGTTTTTACGAACGGTTCTTCGCCCGTTAGATACAACTAACGAACGCTCGTTCGTTAGTCTGTTCGTCAGTTTTCTTTTATCGGATTTATTCTGTGATTTCTCTGATCGTGATTTCTGATCTGATCTTAGTTTCTGTTTTTCTTTTCGCTTGTTAGTCGGAATCAGGCGATTCAAGCGCCTCGAGTTTCATCTCGAAACCCTCTTTCCGCTTAACCAACTTAAATAAGTTTTTGCTACTGTAAATTTTGACCTAGGTTCAGATTAGTAAAACGAAGCTTTTCTCTTTCGCTGTTTGAGTTTCGTTGCTCCGTTTGATTTGATTCTTTTTGCTAACCAGAGTTCTTAAGTTGAACTTTCTGGTCAATCTCTTTTATTTGAGTTTTGCTTGCGCCCTTTGCTTGTTGCTTATGTATGTTATTGTTTGTTTGCGATAGAACACCCGGAGTGCGAAGCGTGCTACTATGTGTCCCTAGGTTTTGCAGATCGTCAGCAAGGCAAGTAACACATTGATCATACTCTTCTCATACCCAGTTTTTATGCATTAGTTCCAATCCTCAAACATTGCATGGTTAGGATGTCATTAACATGTGGGTTGGGAAGTAGTTGATGAGGTAGAACCTATTACCCTGTTACATTCAAACCTTTGGGAGTTACTTCTACGTTTGCTTATATTGCTATGTTATGCTCGTAGACATGGTTTGGGTTTGAGTGAAATCCATGACAGATGTGAGATCGTTAATTAATGGTTCAACTTAAGGTGGCAATTTAAATTAACATCTGGGTGGATTGAGGCACCTGGAGTACCCAGTGTTGCCTGTATTTTTGGAAATCCCAGAGTAACCGTGTGATCTTCCAATGGACCGCCACCCAGGCTCAAAGGGAACTGCGATGATTTGTCATAGCCCTAGAATTTCATTGTAAATAGTTGCACAAGCATCCATGCATCTTGTCCAAATTTCTTTGAAAGTTGAAATGGGGATTGTTGAAACCCTAGCATCAAAAGAATTCAACTAGGTTCAATAAAAATATTTTCAATGAACCCAAATGCCTTGCAGAAAAGTTCATCATTTTTGAATTGGCTGAAAACCTCTGCCAAAAATGATGAACATATTTTTAGGCCATTCTGGATTTTTGAATTAATTCATACTGTATTTGAAGTGGAGCATTTAAATACTATTAATATTTTTAAATGCCCCAACAATTTTGGAATTAGTTGAGGGCCTCTGGAATATTTATTATAGTGCCCATGACTATTTTCAGAATTTCTAAAAGTGATTTGGTTTGAAAAACCAAATTAAAACAAATCTGCAGAATAAAAAAACAGAAACAAAATTAGAAAAGGAACCTACCTGGCCTTACCTGCCTGGCAGCCCAGCTCCTACAGCAGGCCCAGCCCACTGGCAACTGCCAGTCGTCCCTCTCCTCTCGCCAGGAGGACAGGGGCGTGTGTTCATGGCGCGCGCGCACGCGCATCGCCACCTCCTGCTTGCCGCCGACCGTTCGGAGTTGGCTGAGGACGCCATGCACCCCCTAGGACCCTCTCACTCTCCCTGTTCATCTCCCCTCCTCTGCTCCCCTCTCGCGCGCACCACCGAGCGGAGCTCGTCGCCACCGTCGCCGTTCACCATGGCCACTGCCTCCCCCTCGCCTCACTGACCTGCCCAGGAGCATCGCCCCGTCCCCCACACCCTCTCCACTGAGTCAAGCAACGGCGGACGCCCCCGAACACCGCCGACGCCGTCGTCTTCAACCTTCTGCCCCCCAGATCGCCGGAGATGCCCCGTCGTTGTCCGGCCTTCCCCGAGCCCACTTTGACGGTCGTCGCAACCGCCGTGAGCCACTGAATCTTCTCCCTCCCGACGTTTTCTCTCTCGCACATCGTAGCTGCTGCACCGCATTCACCCACACGCGCCGCCGCCTGCGCTTGTTGCCGGTGACGCTCCGGTGACCATTTGGTCCCGGGCGTGCACCCAACATGCTCATCGCCACGCATAGAGACCCCCTAGTGCCTAGCTGCGTTCGTTTGTGCATCGCAGCACCAATCCCAAGTTCACCCGAACGCCGGTGCCGCCCCGAGCTCATTTCCGGCAAGCTCCGGTCGCCCCCGTGGCCACCCACCTGTTCCTCTGGATGCGGGAGAGCAAGGGCTATCGCCCGGTGCCCTCGACACGTCCAACCGACGCCATAGCATGATTCCAGTGAGCCACTGCCGCACTATGAGGTCGTCGGAGTCACACTCCGGTGGCTGGTGACATGGCACGTCATTAGCCGCTGATGACCCCACTAATTAACCCCCTCACTCACTGACATGTGGGCCTCGGCCTGCTAACTAACCTAGCTTAGCACTTAAACTAACCTGAATGAGTTAATTAACTAACGGTGTGACTGACCAATGGGCCCCACACGTCAGGTTTGACCTGGACCGAGCCGTTGACCTGTTGACGTCACTGTGACGCCATGCTGACGCAATAAATCCTTTCTGGAATTTAAATAAATCTTAAATGATTTATTATTTTCAGAAAATTCCCAAAACTTCTAAAAATCATAGAAATTCAACCATAACTCCAAATGAAAAGATTTATATATGAAAAGTTATCAGAAAAATCCAATCTATCGATTTATGCTACTTTCATGCATGTTTGAACAAGTTAACCTTACTGAATAGGATAGATCATAATTAGGGCAATTTATGAACTAGCATTTGGAGTTGGAGTTTAACCCTGTTTGAATTCCACTTCAATTAACTTGGCTTACTGCTGCATTAGGTCAATTCAGTTCCTTAACATGACATGTCATTAATTTGATTGTGCATTGCAGTGAATGTTGTTTCTTTTGTGTTTTCCGGTGGTTGTTCCCTCCTAGTAGACGATGATTCCAACGATGTGATCGATGGCACCGATGAAGAACTATACTATCTTCAGAAGTGCCAGGCAAGCAAACCCCCTTGTTCATTCCAATACAATCCCACTCTCTCGCTCCTGCTCTCTTTTACTGCATTAGGACAACAACAATTCAACGGTTACGTGCTGCGGTAGTTGAACCCCTTTTCTCTGCATGACCTGTCATTGCCACAGTAAATAGATGAAACCCACTAGCATGAGTAAGAGTTGTTTGAGCCCTGATGTGCCTACTCATTCATGCTTATTTGTCATGCCTACTACTGCTTAGAGTTGAGTCAGGTCTGATTCATCGGGGATGAATTGGAATGTGGTGAACATGTCCTACCGTTGAGAGCTAAGTGTGTGAACACGATTTGGTAAAGGTAGCAGTGAGAGGCCATGTAGGAGTACATGGTGGGTTGTCTCATTGCAGCTGTCCTTAGGAACTGAGTTCTGTGTTCGTGATCCATGAACAGCTACTACCACGCATTGGAATACTTAAGTGCCCCTCTTGACTTATTAATCAACCTGATCTCTGTCCAGGAGTTGCAACTAGTTTCTGGTGTTTGTAGGTTGTGTTAGTAGTCTACCAAGTTGTACCCGATACAGGTGGGCTTGGGACAGACTAGACACCATGGCACGGTGTACCAAGCGTAGATCCATCCGTCAAGGTGGGCTTGGGAACCCTGCACACATCGTTTGGGGCCGTGAGCGACACCCCGGCCGGATCTCCTTGCGTATGGAACCCGAATAGGCGATAAACCTGGACTAGAGACTTGTTGGTTAGTCAGGTCGTGGCCGACTCCCTCGCCAGGCTTCCGCTTGAAGGTTGCCGAGATACACGATGAGTACATGGTGGTAAGTGGCCAGAGCGTGTGTGAATAAGTACACCCTTGCAGGGTTATCATTATCTATTCGAATAGCCGGATTCCTCGTATATGGAAACTTGGACCCCTTGCATAGTTCATAGACAAGTGAAAGTGGATACTCTAAAATGCGCAAGATAAGCGTGAGTGCTATGGATGGCGTTCTCGTAGGGAGACAGGAGCGGA
This sequence comes from Triticum aestivum, assembly GCF_018294505.1. NCBI lineage: Eukaryota > Viridiplantae > Streptophyta > Magnoliopsida > Poales > Poaceae > Triticum > Triticum aestivum. The sequence goes on along the minus strand of NC_057809.1, from coordinate 520,737,615 downwards.
TCCATAGTGGTGTACTGAGATGGTGAATATGTGGACTCGTGTGCGCCGCCTCAAAGAGTTATTTGCAGTCGTAGTTCAGGATAGCCACCGAGTCAAAGCTGGCTTGCTGCAGTTAAACTCCACCATCCCTTCATTGACAATGAAGCATATGTAGTTAGTTCTGATGTAAGTCTTGTTGAGTACATTTGTACTCACGTTTTCTTAATTTATGTTTTGCAGAGAGACTTCAGTCTCGCTAGTAGTTCCACGTGGACTTCGACGTTTAGCTTGATACCTCAGCTACGATCTTGTGCCCTCGGCAGGATCTGGTAGATAGTCAGGCTTCTCAGCCTTTTTCATTTGTAGAAGTCTGTACTCAGACATGTTAAGCTTCCGCATGGGCTTTGACTTGTATGCTCTGAATGTTGGGTCATGAGACCCATGTTTGTATTATTTGTCTCTTCGGAGCCTAATGAATAAATACTCTGAGTCGTAGAGTCTTGTTGTGATGCCATGTTGTATTGCACATATTGAGCATATTGTGTGTATGATTGAAATGCTTGGTATGTGTGGGATCCGACAAGCTAGTTGTTTATCCTTGGTAGCCTCTCTTATGGGGAAATGTAGTCTTGTGCTTCCATGAGCCATAGTAGTCCACTATAGCCCGGTTCACCGGAGTCCTGCTAGCCCAGCACTACTGCTCCAGAACACTTGACTGGACGGCATGTGATTCACTTTGTTCCTGTGTCTGTCCCTTCGGGGAAATTTCACGCGGTGACATCCGGAGTCCTGCCTAGCCTGCTACAGCCTGGTTCACCAGAGTCCTATTAGCCCAGTGCTACAGCCCAGATTCACACGCTACTGACCGACATGCTCGATGTTGATTCATGTATGCCTGTCCCCGTAAGTTAGTGCCACTTTGGGTTCACGACTAGTCATGTCGGCCCGGGTTCTTTGTCATATGGATGCTAGCAACACTATCATATACGTGAGCCAAAAGGCGCAAACGGTACCGGGCCAGGTAAGGTGGCACTCGTGGGAATACTGTGCGTGAGGCCGCAAAGTGATATGATGTGTTACATGCTAGATCGGTGTGACTTAGGATCGGGGTCCTGACATCTTTAGTATTAGAGCCTGACTGCCTGTAGGGTTACCAAGCCAAGTTGGTCGAAGTCGTGTCTAGAAATGCTTTAGTTATATAAGGGAATTGATTGTGGATGGGAATGTAAGGCTCTTTTTACTCCTTATCCTCATGACCTTCTGTTCTGAGTCATCTTATCTTTTCTACGGGGTTAAGAACTAGGCTTCTCTTCTATCTCTCAGGATGACGTGTTAGTAAACCGTAGTTGCCTAGGATTGTTGAGTTCAAGCCTCAGTTCAGTTCCTACTACTTCCATATGTTCATAGCTGGCCTCATTACCTTGGGTTTGTGATGCTGAGTGGCTATGCCGCCATTTTTGCAGGTTGTCTCAAATCTTTTTGAGCAATTACAGCCGTTATGCTGTCCGAGTCTTCCCACGTTTCTAAACAGTCTGATGCACTTGCAAATCTTTCCTCCATGTTCCCGTTGTATTTTGGGCCAGATTAAGCACACTAATCGGTGTGTTGAGGTACTCCGTTGACTTGACATGTATGTTGGAGTTAGTATTATGACCCTAGGTGTCCTCGAGAATTTAGCAATGCTTTCGTATCCCCAGTGTGATGATTCTGGCCATCATTCTTGAAAGCATCCCGTGATGCCATTTAGTAGTAGGTATTCTACTCCTGTGCTCTTGACCCAAGAATCACTCTGTTCACTTCGTGTTGATATTGTTGCTAGTTCCTTTAGGATATTAGTAACCTTGCGATAGTCCTCGAGGTCCGTGGTATTTCCTTCTTCCAAATACCATGAACCATTAAGGCAGAAGTTCTTTGAACCAAAAGATCACCATTAGAGTACTCCTGAGGAGTTCTCCATTCATAATTGTGATTCTGCCAGTTCTACCTTTCTGCATGGGTTATTCGGAAGAAAAATGTTGAACTCGTTCGACATACTAACCCATGAATCCATAACTCAAAATGTTATATGCTCCTTGAGTTGTCCATTCTCAGCTGTATTCCGACCATCATCTATAAATTGATAGTCAGGAATAGTTGTGCATTCGTGTTCATCGATGCCTATTATTCTTGTGGTCCGTCAAGCCATTCTATTCCGGAATGACTAGGAGAAACAAACTCTAGTACCTCGTCCACTTCTACGATTGGGTCAAAGTAGTTGTATTTCATGGATCAAAATGCCAATCCAGCTTTTGCTCTGTTCTACCTTGGAGTGTTACCATCTTTATGCCAGGAATGTCATGAGAATTGCACCGCCTCTTATGAACTCTTGATGCAGTGATACTTCTCCCCATCATTATTCATTCCTCGGTCCCGTGTTGTTGTAACCAGAATGCCGACAAGTGAACCATGATGTGTGAAATCAATACTCCTAGCAACTGTGTTGCTTGGTAGTTATGGACATTATTATCATTCTTAGCGTGTTGGTTATCGAATCACTATTCTAGGATTGATTGTGCTACCTTGTCCTTATTTCTGGTGCACTCTTCGATCTTGGAGTTAGGATTGAATTCCTTGCTTATTTGATCATATCGTCTTGCCCTGAAAAGCAAGATTGTTCTCGAGCTTAGTGACATATCGGTGGTTCGTGATTTTTCGAATATCTTCTTGGAGGTATCACCAGGCTGTCACCTGATCGCTATGTTGAGTTCGTGATTAAGTTGGTTTCTTGTAGCCACCTTTTTCTCCAAGAATCTGTGTTGGATACCCCTGAGCTAGTTGGTTAATCTTAACAACAACTTGGAGAGTTGGAAGATAAAATCTTGTCCTACCATGCTCATCCCTAAGGGATATCTTGTATTTGTGTTGAAGAAAGATAATATCTTCGTCGATTGATCCACGTGATCAATTGTCGGCGCTATTGTCTTATCAATCCTTTGATTTGAGTGTGGGCTATTGTCAAATCAAATTAGAACCAACGATGTTCGTAATCTTGTCTTACTCGTGGTTGATCCCTCGAGCATACACCATTACATCTTTTGGTCTGACCAATGCTATCACCGTGTTCACATGATGGTGGAAGTCCAATGATATGGAAATTCTGATGAGTTGCTGTTGAGCCCATCAGCAGCATTTTGTCTTCCCCATGATTCATGTTGAACATTATATTAGTGTTGGAAACTTTATAAGAATTGCCCTCATGTCCCGTTCATGAAGCATATGTCCGGTTGAAATATGTGACTTCCTCTAATTCATGTGCATCTGATGCAAGTTGCCACCATGGATTCGAGAAAGCTTGTTTTGCTTCCTTTGGAATCATCCCAAGTTAGTCATGCATGTGCGAAGTATTCTATGGGTTGATAGGCTCGCTACCTCCAGTCCATATGTGTCCCTAGCACACCAAGCCACTGATTGATTTGTTCAAGGAAAAGAAGTTTCTTCTTAAGAGCTAGACTTACGCAAGGACTTCGATATCCTTATTGATGGTTCCCCCCTGAACTTGGTAGTGTTTCGTTGTGAGACCACTAGGTGACCATGCTTGTCTAGGACAGCGTGTTCACATGCTTGTAGCAGAACTGGCTCATGTTTTGGAGCTTACTACCGTAGTTCATTTCCCCGAGAATCTCGCAACGTCATATCGTCAAATTGTGTTGCAAACTTTCATTTTTCTTTCTAGACTTGATGAGTCTGGAATATCCTGACACCAACCAGATCTGAATCTTAGGCTGATATGATGGTTGGAACACACTCCAAGAACTATAATATTGGTCTCGTTGTAACCGGTAAAGTGGATGTCGTGGCCAACACACCCAGCCGGAAGACCTATTATTGTAGTATCTTGATTGAGGAAGTTGGCCACCTCCCCATAAGGATTTCGTAGGATTTACTCCAGAAGTTGTTCCTTATGGATCTATTGTATTTCGAAGTCCGACCACTACTTGATGGCTATGTTGATGCTTTAAAGCATGACCGTGGTAACCAGTACATCAAGGAGAACATTAGAAGCGGAGTGCTAAATGTCTCTCGGTCGATCATCTAGATTTCATTCCCTTGGCCTCGCTAAGGTGAAATATGAGAAAGGGTTGTCTTTCTATGAATCTGCATTGTCCATCACTATTCGTCAAGGTAGTAAGATGTGTTGCCAGGATCCTCGACTCGGATGTTGGTAGAACCTTGATGAATATGGAAATGCTCAAGTTCTTGAGAGCACGCGCAAGCAAAATCATCCCTTGCGTTGTCTTCAACAAGGTAGTTCACATCATCCATTCTAGCCCGAGTGTGTCGCTCTCCCGAACTCCGTCAAACAATCGCTCGTAAATTGCCTTAGGCTGGTATAGAGAGTTCCAATGATCTCTGTATCAAAAGTAATTCTTTTTGCCACTTAAGGGATAATTCCACGAGTCACCTTCCTTAAGGTATCATGTTACGAAATCATGGCAATTATCTCCTTGCTACTTTGAAACTCATGCTCCATCTTAGTCAAGTGTGGAATTGTAGCCTGCCAAATTGAAACCTCGTCATATGTTCTTTCCTCCCCTCTCGACATGTGTTTCATGTCTCAGCTTGAGAAATGTTCAATGTCTCATTCTGTGAGTTGATCATTGGTTGTTTGATCTTCGAGAAGATCGATCCTTCTATAGTTTTTCCTTTCTTCTCGTTGTCCTGATAGTTGGAGTTCTCAGAGCATGACATCGAGACAAAGATGGTGATCGAATCAACGTTCTTATGAGATGCAACCTGGATCGTGAAGACCGTGTTAGTTCGTGCCCCCTCTGTCTTCTTACCTCATGTCTTGAATCTCGGGATGAGATTCTTGTTTAGTCGGGGTGAGTTGTCACAGCCCTAGAATTTCATTGTAAATAGTTGCACAAGCATCCATGCATCATGTCCAAATTTCTTTGAAAGTTGAAATGGGGATTGTTGAAACCCTAGCATCAAAAGAATTCAACTAGGTTCAATAAAAATATTTTCAATGAACCCAAATGCCTTGCAGAAAAGTTCATCATTTTTGAATTGGCTGAAAACCTCTGCCAAAAATGATGAACATATTTTAGGCCATTCTGGATTTTTGAATTAATTCATACTGTATTTGACTTGGAACATTTAAATACTATTAATAGTTTTAAATGCCCCAACAATTTTGGAATTAGTTGAGGGCCTCTGGAATATTTATTTTAGTGCCCATAACTATTTTCAAAATTTCTAAAAGTGATTTGGTTTGAAAAACCAAATTAAAATAAATCTGCAGAATAGAAAAACAGAAACAAAATTAGAAAAGGAACCTACCTGGCCTTACCTACCTGGCAGCCCAGCTGGCGGCCCAGCTCCTCCAGCCGGCCCAGCCCACTGGCAACTGCCAGTCACCCCTCTCCTCTCACCAGGAGGACAGGGGCGTGTGTCCGCGGCGCGCGCGCACGCGCATCGCCACCTCCTGCTTGCCGCCGACCGTTCGGAGTTGGCTGAGGACGCCACGCACCCCCAGGCCCCTCTCACTCTCCCCGTTCCTCTCCCCTCCTCTGCTCCCCTCTCGCGCGCACCACCGAGCGGAGCTCGTCGCCACCGTCGCCGTTCACCATGGCCACTGCCTCCCCCTCGCCTCACTGACCTGCCCAGGAGCATCTCCCCATTACCCACACCCTCTCCGCTGAGTCAAGCAATGGCAGACGCCCCCGAACGCTGCCGACACCGTCGTCTTAAACCTTCTGCCCCCCAGATTGCCGGAGATGCCCCGTCGTCGTCCGCCCTTCCCCGAGCCCACTTTGACGGTCGTCGCAACCGCCGTGAGCCACCTGAATCTTCTCCCTCCCTCCGTTTTCTCTCTCGCACGCCGTAGCTACTGCACCGTGTTCACCCGCATGCGCCGCCGCCTGCGCTCGTCGCCGGTGACGCTCCGGTGACCATTTGGTCCCGGGCGTGCGCCCAACATGCTCACCGCCACGCGTAGAGACCCCCTAGCGCCTCGCTGCATTCGTTTGTGCACCGCAGCACCAATCCCACGTTCACCCAAACGCCGGCGTCGCCCCGAGCTCGTTTCCGGCGAGCTCCGGCCGCCCCCGTGGCCACCCACCTGCTCCTCTAGATGCGGGAGAGCAAGGGCTATAGCCCGATGCCCTCGTCACGTCCAACCGACGCCACAGCATGATTCCGGCGAGCCACCGCCATACTGTGAGGTCATCGGAGCCCAACTCTGGTGGCTGGTGACATGGCACATCATTAGCCGCTGATGACCCCGCTAATTAACCCCCTCACTCACTAACATGTGGGCCCCGGCCTGCTAACTAACCTAGCTTAGCACTTAAACTAACCTGAATTAGTTAATTAACTAACTGTGTGACTGACCAACGGGCCCCACACATCAGGTTTGACCTGGACCGAGCCGTTGACCTGCTGATGTCACTGTGATGTCATGCTCACGCAATAATTCCTTTCTGGAATTTAAATAAATCTTAAATGATTTATTATTTTCAAAAAATGCCCAAAACTTCTAAAAATCATAGAAATTCAACCGTAACTCCAAATGAGAAGATTTATATATGAAAAATTATCAGAAAAATCCAATCTATCAATTTATGCTACTTTCATGCATGTTTGAAACAAGTTAACCTTACTAAATAGGATAAATCATAATTAGGGCAATTTATGAACTAGCATTTGGAGTTGGAGTTTAATCCTGTTTGAATTCCACTTCAATTAACTTGGCTTACTGCTGCATTAGGTCAATTCAGTTCCTTAACATGACATGTCATTAATTTGATTGTGCATTGCAGTGAATGTTGTTTCTTTTGTGTTTTCCGGTGGTTGTTCCCTCTTAGTAGACGATGATTCCAACGATGTGATCGATGGCACCGATGAAGAACTATACTATCTTCAGAAGTGCCAGGCAAGCAAACCCCCTTGTTCATTCCAATACAATCCCACTCTCTCGCTCCTGCTCTCTTTTACTGCATTAGGACAACAACGATTCAACGGTTACGTGCTGCGGTAGTTGAACCCCTTTCCTCTGCATGACCTGTCATTGCCATAGTAAATAGATGAAACCCACTAGCATGAGTAAGAGTTGTTTGAGCCCTGATGTGCCTACTCATTCATGCTTATTTGTCATGCCTACTACTGCTTAGAGTTGAGTCAGGTCTGATTCATCGGGGATGAATTGGAATGTGGTGAACATGTCCTACCGTTGAGAGCTAAGTGTGTGAACACGATTTGGTAAAGGTAGCGGTGAGAGGCCATGTAGGAGTACATGGTGGGTTGTCTCATTGCAACCGTCCTCAGGAACTGAGTTCTGTGTTTGTGATCCATGAACAACTACTATCACGCATTGGAATGCTTAAGTGCCCCTCTCGACTTATTAATCAACCTGATCTCTGTCCAGGAGTTGCAACTAGTTTCTGGTGTTTGTAGGTTGTGTTAGTAGTCTACCAAGTGGTACCCGGTACAGGTGGGCTTGGGACAGACTAGACACCATGGCACAGTGTACCAAGCGTAGATCCATCCGTTGAGGTGGGCTTGGGAACCCTGCACACATCGTTTGGGGCCGTGAGCGACACCCTGGCCGGATCTCCTTGTGGATGGAGCCCGAATAGGCGATAAACCTAGACTAGAGACTTGTTGGTTAGTCAGGTCGTGGCCGACTCCCTCGCCAGGCTTCCGCTTGAAGGTTGCCGAGATACACGATGTGTACATGGTGGTAAGTGGCGAGAGCGTGTGTGAAGAAGTACAGCCCTGCAGGGTTATTATTATCTATTCGAATAGCCAGATTCCTCGGATATGAAAACTTGGACCCCTTGCATAGTTCATAGACAAGTGAAAGTGGATACTCTAAAATGCGCAAGATAAGCGTGAGTGCTATGGATGGCGTTCTCGTAGGGAGACGGGAGCGGATCCATAGTGGTGTATTGAGATGGTGAATATGTGGACTCGTGTGCGCCGCCTCAAAGAGTTATTTCAGTCGTAGTTCAGGATAGCCACCGAGTCAAAGCTGGCTTGCTGCAGTTAAACTCCACCATCCCTTTGTTGATAATGATGCATATGTAGTTAGTTCTGATGTAAGTCTTGCTGAGTACATTTGTACCCACGTTTGCTTAATTTATGTTTTGCAGAGAGACTTCAGTCTCGCTAGTAGTTCCACATGGACTTCGACGTTTAGCTTGATACCTCAGCTACGATCTTGTGCCCTCGGCAGGATCTGGTAGATAGTCAGGCTTCTCAGCCTTTTTCATTTGTAGAAGTCTGTACTCAAACATGTTAAGCTTCCGCATGGGCTTTGACTTGTATGCTCTGAATGTTGGGTCATGAGACCCATGTTTGTATTATCTGGCTCTTCGGAGCCTAATGAATAAATACTCTGAGTCATAGAGTCTTGTTGTGATGCCATGTTGTATTGCACATATTGAGCATATTGTGTGTATGATTGAAATGCTTGGTATGTGTGGGATCCGACAAGCTAGTTGTTTATCCTTGGTAGCCTCTCTTATGGGGAAATGTAGTCTTGTGCTTCCATGAGCCATAGTAGTCCGCTATAGCCTGGTTCACCGGAGTCCTGCTAGCCCAGCACTACTGCTCCAGAACACTTGACTGGCCGGCATGTGATTCACTTTGTTCCTGTGTCTGTCCCTTCGGGGAAATGTCACGTGGTGACATCCGGAGTCCTGCCTAGCCTGCTACAGCCCGGTTCACCGGAGTCCTATTAGCCTAGTGCTACAGCCCAGATTCACACGCTGCTGACTGACATGCTCGATGTTGATTCATGTATGCCTGTCCCCGTAAGTTAGTGCCACTTTGGGTTCACGACTAGTCATGTCAGCCTGGGTTCTTTGTCATATGGATGCTAGCGACACTATCATATACGTGAGCCAAAAGGCGCAAACGGTCCCGGGCCAGGTAAGGTGGCACCCATGGGAATACCGTGCGTGAGGCCGCAAAGTGATATGATGTGTTACATGCTAGATCGGTGTGACTTAGGATCGGGGTCCTGACATGATTCATGCTAGAAGCTTCCGTGTGCAGCCACAAGCTACTATGGGCTCTAGCACAGTTGAGTAAGTTACGTGAAGCTCCTGAAGAGGCAGATCAGCAGGTAGTGGGATGTAGGTTTGGTATGGTCTGTCCGGAGTAGAGAGTTAATGTTTCTGAAAGACTGTGTCTCGGTCATCCGTTTCTCAAACACCTTGTAGTGCGAGAAATCCAACGGAGGCGATCGAGTCTTGTGGGGAAAAGTGTGCAAACCTCTGCAGAGTGTATAATCTAATCATGATTAGCCGTGTCCCCGGTTACGGACAAATCTTGCGTATCTACTATTGGGTTATCACATGTATCTCATCACTCTTAATTAATATTGTTGGGATGTTAATTGATACATCTCCGTCGTATCTATAATTTTTGATTGTTCCATGCCAATATTATTCAACTTTCATATACTTTTTGGCAACTTTTTATATTATTTTTGGGACTAACATATTGATCCAATGCCCAGTGCCAGTTCCTGTCTGTAGCATGTTTTTGGTTTCGCGGAATATCCATATCAAACAGAGTCCAAACGGGATAAAAACGGATGGAGCTTATTTTTGGAAAATATGGAAAATTCAGAAGGAAAATCAACGCGAACCAGTGCCCGAGGTGGTCACGAGGCAGGGGGCGCCCCCTACCCTCGTGAGCCCACCGTAAGGCGGTTGACGCTCTTCTTTTGCCGCAAGAAAGCTAATATTTGGAAAAAAATCACGGCGAAGGTTTCAGGCCAATCGGAGTTACGGATCTCCATATATATATGAAACGGTGAAATAGAGCCAGAAGAGAACGCAGAACCAGAGAGAAACAGAGAGATAGATCCAATCTCGGAGGGGCTCTCGCCCCTCCCATGCCATGGATGCCAAGGACCAGAGGGGAAACCCTTCTCCCATCTAGGGAGGAGGTCGAGGAAGAAGAAGACGAAGGGCCCCCCTCTCCCCTTCTCTTCCGGTGGTGCCGGAACACTGCCGTGGCCATCATCATCATCACCGCGATCTACACCAACACCTCTGCCATCTTCACCAACATCTCCATCACCTCCCCCCTCTATCTACAGCGGTCCACTCTCCCGCAACCCGCTGTACCCTCTACTTGAACATGGTGCTTTATGCTTCATATTATTATCCAATGATGTGTTGCCATCCTATGATGTCTGAGTAGATTTTCGTTGTCCTATCGGTGGTTGATAAATTGCTATGATTGATTTAATTTGCTTGTGGTTATGTTGTTGTCCTTTGGTGCCCATCATATGAGCGCGCACATGGATCACACCATAGGGTTAGTTGTATGTTGATAGGACTATGTATTGGAGGGCAAGAGTGACAGAAGCTTCAACCTAGCATAGAAATTGATGCATACGTGATTGAAGGGGGACCAATATATCTTAATGCTATGGTTGGGTTTTACCTTAATGAACATTAGTAGTTGTGGATGCTTGCTAATAGTTCCAATCATAAGTGCATAGAATTCCAAGTCAGGGATGACATGCTAGCAGTGGCCTCTCCCACATAATACTTGCTATCGGTCTAGTAAAGTAGTCAATTGCTTAGGGGCAATTTCGCAACTCCTACCACCACTTTTCCACACTTGTTATATTTACTTTATTGTTTCTTTACCTTAACAGCCCCTAGTTTTATTTTCGTGCTCTTTACTTTCTTGCAAGCCTTTCCTAAAACACCTACAAAGTACTTCTAGTTTCATACGTGTTCTAGGTAAAGCGAACGTCAAGCATGCGTAGAGTTGTATCGGTGGTCGATAGAACTTGAGGGAATATTTGTTCTACCTTTAGCTCCTCGTTGGGTTTGACACTCTTACTTATCAAAAACTGTTGCGATCCCCTATACTTGTGGGTTATCATTAATCACTTTAATTGGGATTAAGTTGGAGGAACCTTCTCAATGATGTTTCAACTACCATGATAGTTAAAATCTATTCCTTTGTTGTAGGGAAAAATTGGCTTTACGCAAAAACTATAACAATAGAGCTTTCCACCAGCCAAATATGCATGTAGTGTTAGCATTACTCTGTTCTTGCTCTATTGTGTTATTTTGCCAGCATATTCCATGTGCTGACCCGTTTTCGGGCTGCAACGTATTATGTTGCAGACTTTTCAGACGAGGGGTAAGGTCGTTAGGTCGTTGACGTGCAGCTCAGCTATGTCATTGGAGTTGATGGACTCACTTTATCTTCCAAGCCTTCTGCTGTTATCGTATTAGATGGCCTTAAGCCATATTATTGTAATAAGTTCTCTCTTGAGGCATTCTATGTAATAAGTGTGTGATTGCCACTCTGTTATAAATCCTTCGAGTACTGTGTGTGTCAGCATTACCGATCCAGGGATGACACTAAAGCACAGAGATTTGGCCATCTAAGGTCGGGTCGCTACACCTATCCCTAAAATTAGGGGAGTATCTGGCAAAGTTGATACGTCTCCAATGTATCTATAATTGTTTATTTTTCCATGCTATTATAGTATTAATCTTGGTTATTTTATATACACTTGCAAGCAATTATATATCATTTTTTGGGACTAACCTATTAACTTAGTGCCCAGTACCAATTTTTGTTTTTGCCTGTTTTTGGTTTTTTAGAATATTAGTACCAAACAAAATCCAAATGCCATGAAACTTTTTGGAGATTTTTCCTGGACATAAGAGACCCTGGAAGCTTCGAGAGGAGACAAGAAGCTTGAGAAGTGGCCCATGAGGCACTAGGGCGTGCCTGGGGGTAGGGTGCGCCCTGGTGGCTCGTGGGGCCCACGTGGCTCCGTTTGACCTAACTCGACCTCTATAAATTCTCTAAAATCGGAAAACTAACAGAGGAGTCCATGAAATACTTTTTCCGCCGCCGCAAGTTCCTACTCTCGAGAGATCCCATCTGGAGGCCTTTTCCGACACTCTTCCGGAGGTGGATTCGATTACGGAGGGACTCTACATCAACCTTGCTCCCCTTCTGATGATGCGTGAGTAGTTTACCACAGACCTATGGGTCCATGGTTAGTAGCTAGATGGCTTCTTCTCTCTATTTGATCTTCAATACAATGTTCTCCTCGATGTTCTTGGAGTTCTATCCGATGTAATCACTTTTTGCAGTGTGTTTGTTTGGATCCGATGAATTGTGAGTTTAGGATCTGATTATCCATGAATATTATTTGATTCTTATATGAATTGTTTTATGCATGATTATTATAACTTCATATTTCTCTCTGTTCTTTTGATTTGGCTTGGTTAACTAGATTGATTTATCTTGCATTGGGAGTGGTGCTTTGTAATGGGTTCGATCTTGCGGTGCTCAATCCCAGTGATAGAAAGGGACATTACACATATTGTATCGTTGCTATTAAGGATAAAAAGATGGGTTTTTTTCATACGTGAGTTTGCTTTCATTGCATAAAAAGACACATCCGTGACATTTTGGGCCGAACGATTGTTTTTCATGTCATGCTTATGACACTTATATGATGATAATTGTGACAAAACCCGGTATCATCATAGATGTGGTGGGCTCCTACTTCTATGACAAAAAATCATGACAGAAAATGGGCTTTTCGTCCTGGGCAGGCCTGAGACGCAGATGCATGCAAGGTTGTCAGAATCGCGATTCTGTTATACGATTCTACGACTTTATGATCCAAACTAACCCCTATGATTCTACGATTTTAGTTCTTAGAATCTACGTTTCTATGATTCTGATAGTGAAGATTCTACGATTTGCGATCCTACCATCAAAGCTCCGATCCGATTCAAAATGTTCTGACAACCTTGGCTGCATGACATTCTTTGGGCCGTCCATGACAGAAAAAATCATGGTAGAAGCAAGGGCGAGGAAAATATAGCGGAGTTCCCAGTTATAGTGGGTGGTCGGGCCGAGAGATGCACTGTGGTTTGCGCGTTTCTCTCGTGTACGTGTGTGTGTGCGAGGCGTTGGCTAACTGAACCCGGAGCGATCGCACATTACTGAACCCGAGCGATCGATCCCTTGGCTGTTAACTGAAGCCGAGCGATTTATTCGCTGCTGACTGAACCGAGGCAATTTCTTCACTGCCGCTAACTGAACCCGAGCGATCGATCGCTGGTGCTGCTTACTGAAGCCGATCGAGCCCCCGTGCGAGACGTAGCCAGCCGATGTTGGGTTGCCTCTCAACGAACAATGACTGTTGCTACCATGCGTGCGCTACGTTGAACGAGTCAAGACGTGGTGAGTCGGGGCGGTTGGTTGGCTGTGGATGAACAGTTCCCGGTGGGGGTTGGATGAACAGGACCCCGTGGTAGTAGGCTGTTGCCACTGGATGAACAGGACCTCGAGGAGGCCGCTGCACCCCAGCCGGTTGGGGGTGGATGAACAGGATCCCGTGGAGGCTCTATGAACAGCAACTGGTGGAGGCTGGATGAACAATAGCCGTGGATGAACAGTAGCCCATGGAGGCTGGAGGAGGTCGACGGTGGATGAACAGTAGCCCGTGGAGGCTGGAGCGAGGCGGTAGACAATGGATGAACATGACCCCGTTTCGATCGTAGGCGCTCCAACACAAGTCCGTTTCCTCCGTTTTGCGGTACGCCACACCCCTCCTGATCAACAGGACCCCGTTTCGACCGTAGGTGCTCCAACACAAGTCTGTTTCCTCCATTTTGCGGTACGCCAGACCCCTCCTGATGAACATGATCCCGTTTCAACCGTGGCTGGTCGAACAGAAGGCCGTTTCCTCCGTTCTACGATACGTCAGACCCCATTTCGGCTATTCTATCCAAGCCGGTTGGCTCCCGTTGAATAGGAAGCATTCCGACCAGTCGGTTGCCTCCTGTTGAATAGGATGATGTTTCTCCGTTCTGACCTAGCCGGTTCGCTGCCCGATGAACGGGTCGCCGTTGCCGGCGTCCGTTGCCTCTCCATGTACACAAGCCCTGGCCGTCCGTATATATGCGCGAGTACGCGCTTGAGACCCCGCCCGTATGTACGTGCGTGACCCTATTTTTTGCCCTGTGGCTGTACGTACGTGTACATGACTTAGACGGGATTGCGTGAACTGCTATGTCGGGTGCTCTACAATGACACGTGCCGCTACTTACTCGACCACGGTTCATACTTGTAGAGAGACCGATCGACCAGTATGTACGTACACGCTCGCGACCAGACAGACAACGCTACATACGCTTTGACCGGGCAGGTCCCAGCGGTCAGGGAGGATAAGGACACACTTCCTTGCGTGCGAAGATATAGCTGGTCAGTCCCAGCTGTCAGGGGGAGGAATTGTTTTTATTTTGCGAGTAATAAGGAGACACTTCCTTGTATTCGAAGATGTAGCTGGTGGTTCTAGCTGTCAGCCTCACCGCCTAAAGTCCTCTTCTGATGGCTGTCCTTCGTTGACCACGTTGACCACGCCGTGCCGAGAGCACCAAGGCGGTGGACGATGGAGAGGCCTAGGAAGGGAACGACGCGGAGCCGGGGAAGACGCGGCAGTGGATGCCCACACGGAGGGGAGTACATGGGTTGACTGCTTCGGCTGCGGTGTGAGGTGATGCGTCTCCAACGTATCTATAATTTATGAAGTATTCATGTCAATATATTATCATTCTTGGATGTTTTACAATAATTTTATAGCAACTTTATATCATTTTTTGGGACTTACCTATTGATCCGGTGCCCAGTGCCAGTTGCTGTTTTTTGTTTGTTTTTACATCGCAGACATCAATATCAAATAGAGTCCAAACACCTTGAAACTTTTTGTGGATTTTTTATGGACCAGAAGACCACCAATGGGCCAAAGCAACACCTAGGGGGTGCCCCAAGGGGGGAACAACCCACCAGGGCCCGCCTGGGGGCCCAGGCGCGCCCAGGTGGGTTGTGCCCACCTCGGTGGCCTCCCGCACCCCCTCTTTACCCTATAAATTCCCAAATATTCCGAAAACCCTCGGGGTTAACCTAGATCAGAAATTCCGCCACCGCAAGCCTTTGTAGCCACTGAGAACCAATGTAGACCCCGTTCCGGCACCCTGCCGGAGGGGGGAATCATCTCCGGTGGCCATCTTCATCATCCCGGCGGCCACCACGATGAGGAGGGAGTAGTCCACCCTCGGGGCTGAGGATTTGTACCAGTAGCTATGTGTTTAATCTCTCTCTCTCTCTCTTGTGTTCTTGAGATGTCATGATCTTGATGTACTGCGAGCTTTGTTAATATAGTCGGATCATATGGTGTTTTCCCCTCTATATCTTGTTGTGATGAATTGAGTTTTCCATTTGAGATTTTGTTGTTATCGGATTGAATACTTTTATGGTTTTGAGAGCACTTGATATATGTCTTGCATATGAATACTCGTGGTGACAATGGGGTATCATATTGATTCACTTGATATGTGTTTTGGCACTCAACTCGCGGATTCCCGCAGTGACCTTGAGGTAATCTATGCATAGGGGGTTGACGCATGTTCTTGTCTTTTGTTTCTCCGGTAGAAATCATGGGGCATTCTTTGAGGTTCCTTGTGTTGGATTGAGTACTATGAATCTAAAATTATTTGGTGTTATTTTAGTATGAACTCTTGGATAGATTAATCGGAAAGAATAGCTTCGAGGTGGTTTCGTACTCTACAAATAATTTCTTCTTATGTTCTCCGCTAGATAGGAACTTTGGAGTGTTTCTTAATCACACTTCGAGGGGTGGTTATATGATCCAATTATATTAGCATTGTTGAGAGATTGCACTAGTGAAAGTATGAACCCTAGGCCTCATTTTCAAGCATTGCAATACCGTTTTTGTGCCCGTTTACTATTTGCTACCTTGCTGTTTTTATTTATTCAGATTCTAAAAATATGTTTCTACCATCAATATTACACTTTTGTCATCGTCTCTTCACCGAACTAGTGCACCTATACAATTTGCCATTGTATTGGGTGTGTTGGGGACTGAGGGAATCCTGGATTAGGGGGTCCCCGGGCGTCCGGGCTATGTGACGTGGGCCGGACTGGTGGGCCGTGAAGAAACAAGGTAGAAGGCTTCCCCTGTGTCCGGATGGGAGTCTCCTTGGCGTGGAAGGCAAGCTTGGCGTTCGGATATGAAGATTCCTTTCTCTGTAAACCGACTCTGTACAAACCCTAGCCCCCTCGGGTATCTATATAAACCAGAGGGTTTAGTCCGTAGAGGCAGTCATAATCATACAGGCTAGACATCTAGGATTTAGCCATTACGATCTCGTGGTAGATCAACTCTTGTAACTCCTATACTCATCAAAGTCAATAGAGCAGGACGTAGGGTTTTACCTCCATCAAGAGGGCCCGAACCTGGGTAAACATTGTGTCCCCTGCCTCCTGTTACCTTCGATCCTTAGACGCTCAGTTCGAGACCCCCTACCCGAGATCTACCAGTTTTGACACCGACATTGGTTCTTTCATTGAGAGTTCCTCTGTGCCGCTGAGAAAGGATTCGATGGCTCGTTCGATCATCCACAATGATGCTGTTTCGGGGGAGATCCCCCCCAGGACAAATTTTCGTGTTCGGCGGCTTTGCACTGCGAGCCAACTCGATTGGCCACCTCGAGCAGATCGACAGCTACGCCCTAGTCATCAGATCAGTTTCGGGAACCTAAACTATGTTGCCGATATCCGAGGAGATTTGATCCTCGAAGGGTTCGCGACCCCGATTACCGCTCTGGCCTCAGATCCAGAGCAGGCCGTCAGGTCCAAAGACGGGAGTCTAGAGCCCACCGGACTCTTCGCACTTATGGAGCTTGCTACCAGAGAAGCGCCGGACACACCACCGGACTCTAAATCCAAACTCTCGAGGTCCGTGCCAAGTGAGTGTCGGCAGGAGGCTCCAACTCTGGACTGCCCCACGGACTCTCGTTCCTCTGTCCAACCCTCGCCTTTAAACGAGGCTCTGGACTTAATGCGATCTCTCACCATTACGGAAGGATCGCTTCCAAATTATGCGCAGCCCAGACTAGGGGCCGAGAGCGAGGAATTTTATGTCCCACCCACCACCCACTTCATAGCCACTGTCGAAGATCTAACTGATATGCTGTACTACGCCTCCGAGGACATCGACGATATGGACGACGATGCCGGAGACAAACAAGGTCAAAACCCTCCGTTTACCGGATGATGGACGGCCACCTGCACATACGATGTGTACATGGTGGACACACCCAAAGAGGATGGCGATGACAGCAAGGAGAATCCGGTTGAGGACAAGCCTGCCTAAGCACCTCCAAAAGATCGATGTCAGTGGTGCCGCTCAAAATTGGGTCGCCAAAAAGACAGCAATACCGGCACCGAAGACAATAACACTCCGAAGAACGCTGAAGACCCCGAAGCCCCTGTCGAACCAACATCCGAACATGATGATTGGGAGGATGGGAAAGTTAATCCCAATGATCTGACTGAGAACGAGGACTCGGAGGACAGTAATTACCTACCAATCTCCGAAGACGATGTGAGCCTCGGCGACGAAGACTTCATCGTGCCAGAGGAACCCCTCGAACAAGAGCGCTTTAAGTGCCGGCCAATCGCCACTGCGAGAAGCTTGAAAAAGAAGCAGCAATAGCTTCAAGCTGATCAGGATTTGCTCAACGACAGATGGACTAATGTCCTAGCAGCCGAGGAATATGGTCTCGCACCCCCAAAGAGTTACCCCAAGCGCAAGCTACTTCCACAATTTAAAGATGAGGCCCGGGAGCCCATACTGCCAATGCGCGATGCTGACAGACCTGACCGACCGCCACGTGGCTGGGACAGAGTGGCATCTCAAGCCGAACACCATCCTGCACCACCTCACCGTAGAGGCAGAGAAACAGCGGCCCCAGGATACACCTATGACCTACGACAGGACCTGGACAATAGAGCCGGTCAGACCAGATCAATCTACGGATCAAGGGGGCATGCTCCAACACGCGAGGATGGCCATCAGACTTGGCGTGACAGACACAACCTCACACGGGCCGAAAACCACATACGGCCTCGGTCCGAACTACGCCGCGATGTCGCCCGGTACAGAGGCGCCGCACACCTCCTATGCTTCACCGACGAAGTAATGGAATATCAGTTCCCAGAAGGGTTTAAACCCATTAACATCGAATCACACGACGGCATGCCAGATCCCACAGTCGGGATAGAAGATTTTCTTCTCCATATTCACATGGCTCGCGGTGATGATCTACATGCCATCAAGTACCTCCCGCTCAAATTAAAGGAACCAGCTCGGCACTGGTTAAATAGCCTCCCAGAGAATTCTATTGGCACCTGGGAAGATCTGGAAGATGCCTTTAGAGACAACTTCCAGGGTACCTATGTACGCCCCTCAGACACCGATGACCACAATCACATAGTTCAGCAACCCGGAGAGTCAGCCCGGAAACTATGGACAAGGTTCTTAACTAAAATGAACCAAATTGTCGACTGTCCGGACGCCGAAGCCCTAGTGGCCTTTAAACACAACATCCAGGATGAATGGCTTGCCCGACACCTCAGCCAAGAGAAACCAAAGTCCACGGCATCCCTTACAGCAGTCATGACCCGCTTTTGCGCGGGAGAGTATAGCTGGTTAGCCCGCAACAACAATGGTACCAGCGACGCGGGTACCTCCGAAACTAGAAACGGCAACGGTAGACCCAACGCAACAAACACAAGCGTCGGAGCAACAATGATAATACCAAAGACACAATGGTCAACGCCAGATTCAGTGGCTCTAAATCCGGTCAACGGAAGAGGCCATTCAAAAAGAACAAAGGCGGTTCATCTAACTTGGACCGAATACTCGATCGTCCTTGTCAGATTCATGGCACCCTAGACAAGCCTGCCAACCATACCCGCAGAAGCTGTTGGGTCTTCAAACAGGCCGGTAAGCTGAATACCGAACATAAGGAGAAGGGGTCGCCTAGCGAGGACGACGACGACGAACCTCATCCGCCGAATACAGGGGGACAGAAGAAATTTCCCCCTGAAGTCAAAATGGTGAATATTATATACGCTACTCATATCCCCAAACAGGAGTGCAAGCGCGCTCTGAGGGACGTCTACGCGATAGAGCCAGTCGCCCCAAAAATCAACCCATGGTCAGCCTGCCCGATCACTTTCGATCGTAGAGACCATCCGACTAGTATCCATCACGGAGGCTCGGCCGCATTGGTCCTCGACCCAATTATTGATGGATTCCACCTTACGCAAGTCCTCATGGACGGTGGTAGCAGTCTTAACTTTCTCTAGTAGGACATGGTCCATAAAATGGGTATTGATTCATCAAGAATTAAACCCACCAAAACTACCTTTAAAGGAGTAATACCTGGAGTAGAGGCCCGTTGCACGGGCTTAATCACATTGGAAATCGTCTTCGGCTCGCCAGTCAACTTCCGAAGCAAAGACTTGATATTCGACATCGTCCCCTTCCGCAGTGGATATCATGCACTGCTCGGACGAACTGTGTTCGCTCGCTTCAATGCGATCCCGCACTATGCCTACCTCAAACTCAAGATGCCCGAACCCCGCGGTGTCATAACAGTCAATGGAAACATGGAGCGCTCCCTCCGTACTAAGGAGCACACCGCGGCCCTTGCAGCGGAAGTCTAGAATGGCCTTATCAATCCAAATACTACATCGGTAGTCAAGCCCTCGGACACTGTTAAACGCGTCCGGACTACCCTGCAGAGCGACGATCAAGTCCGTCAGGAGCTCGATTAGCAGTTCGGCCTCCGTCTCAGCCCCAACCGCATCGCGTCATATGTACCACGCGTACATAACTATGCACTGAAGATACCATGGGCAAAGACAGAGGCATATTAAAAATAAAATCCACGATACGGCTCGACCCTATGTGGACCCCCATATCATTTCTTTCCTCTTTTCCTTATTTTTTCCTTTTCAGGTTCCTTAAACCCACGTCAACTTTTGATGGTACCAAGGGAACCGTTTCCAGTCCCTTTATGAAAAACCGATCGTTGATCCTCTTGAAGGATCACACACCAAGGAGCAACGCGGCACAGACGTGTGGTAGAGTATCTAAAGGATCTTTAAAGATCGTCTCTTCCTCTTTAGGACCCGTACACAACCTTCCCTGGTATTCGGCATGTAAAATAGCCTCAATGCTTGTCACATCATTTGTAAAAATACGTTTTGACGTATCAATAAGACTATAATGGAAATAGTCTTTCGCCCAACGTATTCGGTACTGGCTTATTTCCTAATTTGTATTCCTTTTTTCTCGTCTGATTGCCATGTACACCTTGGTACGGCCTAAATCGCCAGGGGCTCCATTCGGCCACGTACATGTCTTAAAAATAAAATAAGTCCGAAACACTTTTACAGTGCAAATTCGGCATCACGAATATAACATTATATGCATCGGCTCTGAATCATGTCTTTGGTCAATAGTTGGGTTGCCCGGCTCCTGTGGTTATTGCCTTACGTTCCACTTGTTCGGCTAAGGCAGTAAAGGAGAACTACTACGATTGTGTTTCCGGCTCATCCAGATAAACACCTCAGTAGAGAAAGCCAAAAATTGACTGTCATGGTGAGGCGAGAGCTGGTCAGCTATTCGGCGACTAACTACAAATCTCTTGCGATTTTGCCCGCAATATGCGAAGGACCGGTCTATGCCCGGTCAGGCGTCTACAACACCCAAGTTTGGATAATCGAGCAACACCAGGGGCTGCGCCTATAACCTCATTGTCAAACTCCTATGGCTAAGTGAAAGCGATAAAGCCACATAGTCTCATTGCCTGGTTCGCCGCACTGACACCTCCTTCAAGGACAACACTGGTTGGGTCTAGTGTATCTAGGTGCCATTCCGAACACCCCCGTACTACCTACATGGGGGCTGAAGATGACAACTGGCCAACTCTCAGATACTGTAAACGGCCGCACAGGAGGAAAGGATTTCAAAGTAAAACAAGCAATACATTATACATAAGCCTTGTTTTATAATACAAAGTACGGGCATTACAGGTACATTCATTCAAAAATAGTGTGCTTCAAACACTAACCCTCTACAATGCGGGAACCCTCCAAGACTTCATTGAAATACCGCACCGGCGTGCAGTGCTCTCTGCCCGCGGGCGGTCCCTCGGTTGCTAGCTTGATGATGTGCATCTTCGCCCACTGCACCTTGACATGGGCGAAGGCCATCCAGGCGCCTTCGATATAGGCTGGCCGCTTTATGGTATCAAGCCGGGGGCAGGCGCTGACGAGCAGCTTCACAAGCCCGAAGTAACTGCCGGGTATTGGGTTCGGCTGGCCAAAGTCGGACTATAACATCCTTCATGGCCAGTTCGGCCACCCTATGCAGCTCGGTCAGCTGCTTCAGCTGATTGCTGAAGGGCACCGGATGCTCTGGTGCAAGGTACTGCGACCAGAACAGCTTCTCCGTTGAACTCCCCTCTTCGGCTCGGAAGTACTCCGCATCATCGATAATACTCCGGGGTAGATCCACAAGCACCCTTGGAGAACTCCAAACGCAGGTAAATAATATGTACCTCCTCCTAACAAATTTTCTTTGCATGTCAAAGGCCTTACCCGCCGCGATCTGCTTTGCTTCTTGGATCTCCTGGCAGGCGCCTTGGGCTTTAACCCGGGCTGCCTTCACGCTTTGGAGGGCCTCAGCAAGTTCAGAATCTCAATCCGAAAGCTTGCGTTGTACAGACTCACATTTGCTTATGGCATCCTTGAGCTCTTGCTGGACTTCCTCCACTCGCGACTCATGCTTTTGGCGGGCGGCTCGTTCCTCCTCCAACTCCTTCTTGGCCTCGACCAACGCGTTCTTGAGGGTCTTGACCTCGGACGCGTCAACTGTATGCATAATTACAAAACTCAGCAAGATAATAAACCGGCATGTCATATCATTTCAGATATGAATAGGTATCACATACCTTGCTTCTCCTCCAATCGTTTGTTGGTACGGATGAGCTCTTCATCGGCCCGCTCCAACCTCTGCTTTAGTTCGGACACTTCGGCGGTATGAGCGGCTGCCGCTAACTACGAAGCCTGTTTTGTTCTAATAGACATGTATAATCATCTCCTACGAAATATTCGATCCTCTGTTCGGCCTCTCTTCACGAATGCCGAATAGAGTCTCAGGGGCTACTATGTCGGGGAACGTAGTAATTTCAAGAAAATTCCTATGAACACACACAGGATCATGGTGATGCATAGCAACGAGAGGGGAGAGTGTGTCTACGTACCCTCGTAGACCGAATGCGGAAGCGTTAGCACAAAGCGGTTGATGTAGTCGTACGTCTTCACGTTTCGGCCGATCCAAGTACCGAATGCACGGCACCTCCGAGTTCTGCACAAGTTCAACTCGATGACGTCCCACGAGCTCCGATCCAGCAAAGCTTCACAGGAGAGTTTCGTCAGCACGACGGCGTGGTGATGGTGATGATGATGCTACCGACGCAGGGCTTCACCTAAGCATCGCTACGATATGATCGAGGTGGATTATGGTGGAGGGGGGCACTGCACACGGCTAAGAGATCAACGATCAATTGTTGTGTCTATGGGGTGCTGCAACCTCTTGAGAACTGCGTTGGTTTTCCCCGAAGAGGAAGGGATGATGCAGCAAAGTAGCGTAAGTATTTCCCTCAGTTTTTGAGAACCAAGGTATCAATCCAGTAGGAGGCTACGCGCGAGTCCCTCGTACCTGCACAAAACAAATAAATCCTCGCAATCAACGCGAATAGGGGTTGTCAATCCCTACACGGCCACTTACGAGAGTGAGATCTGATAGATATGATAAGATAATATTTTTGGTATTTTTGTGATAAAGATGCAAAGTAAAATAAAGGCAAAGTAAAAAAGCAAAGGAAATAACTAAGTAGTAGGAGATTGATATGATAAAGATAGACCCGGGGGCCATAGGTTTCACTAGTGGCTTCTCTCGAGAGCATAAGTATTCTACGGTGGGTGAACAAATTACTGTTGAGCAATTGACAGAATTGAGCATAGTTATGAGAATATCTAGGTATGATCATGTATATAGGCATCACGTCCGAGACAAGTAGACCGACTCCTGCCTGCATCTACTACTATTACTCCACTCATCGACCGCTATCCAGCATGCATCTAGAGTATTAAGTTAAAAACAGAGTAACGCCTTAAGCAAGATGACATGATGTAGAGGGATAAACTCATGCAATATGATGAAAACCCCATCTTGTTATCCTCGATGGAAACAATACAATACGTGCCTTGCTGCCCCTACTGTCACTGGGAAAGGACACCGCAAGATTGAACCCAAAGCTAAGCACTTCTCCCATTGCAAGAAAGACCAATCTAGTAGGCCAAACCAAACTGATAATTCGAAGAGACTTGCAAAGATAACCAATCATACATAAAAGAATTCAGAGAAGATTCAAATATTGTTCATAGATAGACTTGATCATAAACCCACAATTCATCGGTCTCAACAAACATACCGCAAAAAGAAGATTGCATCGAATAGTTCTCCACAAGAGAGGGGGAGAACATTGTATTGAGATCCAAAAAGAGAGAAGAAGCCATCTAGCTAATAACTATGGACCCGTAGGTCTGAGGTAAACTACTCACACTTCATCGGAGGGGCTATGGTGTTGATGTATAAGCCCTCCGTGATCGATGACCCCTCCGGCGGAGCTCCGAAACAGGCCCCAAGATGGGATCTCGTGGATACAGAAAGTTGCGGCGGTGGAATTAGGTTTTTGGCTCCATATCTGATCGTTTGGGGGTACGTAGGTATATATTGGAGGAAGGAGTATGTCGGTGGAGCAACAGGGGGCCCACGAGGGTGGAGGGCGCGCCTGGGGGGGGGGGGGGGGTAGGCGCGCCCCCTACCTCGTGGCCTCCTCTTTTGTGTCTTGACATAGGGTCCAAGTCTCCTGGGTCTTGTTCGTTGAGAAAATCACGTTCCCTAAGGTTTCATTTCGTTTGGACTCCGTTTGATATTCCTTTTCTTAGAAACCCTAAAACAGGCAAAAACAACAATTCTGGGTTGGGCCTCCGGTTAATAGGTTAGTCCCAAAAATAATATAAAAGTGAAAAATAAAGGCCAATAATGTCCAAAATAGTAGATAATATAGCATGGAGCAATAAAAAATTATAGATACGTTGGAGACGTATCAAGCATCCCCAAGCTTAATTCCTGCTCGTCCTCGAGTAGGTAAATGATAAAAACAGAATTTTTGATGCGGAGTGCTACTTGGCATAATTTTAATGTAATTCTTCTTAATTTTGGTATGAATATTCAGATCCGAAAGATTCAAGACAAAAGTTTAATATTGACATAAAAATAATAATACTTCAAGCATACTAACTAAGCAATTATGTCTTCTAAAAATAGCATGGGCAAAGAGAGTTATCCCTACAAAATCATATAGTCTGGCTATGCTCCATCTTCACCACACAAAATATTTAAATCATGCACAACCTCGATGACAAGCCAAACAATTGTTTCATACTTTTGGTGTTTTCTAACTTTTTAAATCTTCACGCAATACATGAGTGTGAGCCATGGACATAGCACTTATAGGTGGAATAGAATGGTGGTTGTGCAGAAGACAAAAAGGGAGAAGATAGTCTCACATAGCGTATCAACGGGCTATGGAGATGCCCATCAATAGGTATCAATGTGAGTGAGTAGGGATTGCCATGCAACGGATGCACTAGAGCTATAAGTATATGAAAGCTCAAAAAGAAACTAAGTGGGTGTGCATCCAACTTGCTTGCTCATGAAAACCTAGGGCATTTTGAGGAAGCCCATCATTGGAATATACAAGCCAAGTTCTATAATGAAAAATTCCCACTAGTATATGAAAGTGACGAAATGAGAGACTCTCTACTATGAATATCATGGTGCTACTTTGAAGCACAAGTGTGGTAAAAGGATAGTAACATTGTCCCTTCTCTCTTTTTCTCTCATTTTTTTATTTGGGCCTTTTCTCCTCTCTTTTTTATGGCCTCTTTTCTTTTTTTTCGTCCGGAGTCTCATCCCGACTTGTGGGGGAATCATAGTCTCCATCATCCTTTCCTCACTGGGACAATGCTCTAATAATGATGATCATCACACTTTTATTTTTCTTACAACTCAACAATTACAACTCGATACTTAGAACAAAATATGACTCTATATGAATGCCTCCGGAGGTGTACCGGGATGCAATGACTCATGAGTGACATGTATGAAAGTATTATGAATGGTGGCTTTGCCACAAATACGATGTCAACTACATGATCATGCTAAGCAATATGACAATGATGGAGTGTGCCATAATAAACGGAACGGTGGAAAGTTGCATGCAATATATCTCGGAATGGCTATGGAAATGCCATAATAGGTAGGTATGGTGGCTGTTTTGAGGAAGGTATATGGTGGGTGTATGATACCAGGGAAAGGTGCGCGGTATTAGAGAGGCTAGCAAAGGTGGAAGGGTGAGAAAAGTGTGTATAATCCATGGACTCAACATTAGTCATAAAGAACTCATATACTTATTGCAAAAATCTACAAGTTATCAAAGCAAAGTATTATGCGCATGCTCCTAGGGGGATAGATTGGTAGGAAAAGACCATCGCTCGTCCCCGACCGCCACTCATAAGGAAGACAATCAAAAAATAAATCATGCTCCGACTTCATCACATAACGGTTCACCATACGTGCATGCTACGGGAATCACAAACTTTAACACAAGTATTCTTCAAATTCACAACTACTCAACTAGCACAACTTTAATATCACCATCTTCATATCTCAAAACAATTATCAAGCATCAAACTTCTCATAGTATTCAACACACTCATAAGAAAGTTTTATTATTAATCTTGTATACCAAGCATATTAGGATTTTAAGCAAATTACCATGCTATTTAAGACTCTCAAAATAATCTAAGTGAAGCATGAGAGATCAATAGTTTCTATAAAACAAATCCACCACCGTGCTCTAAAAGATATAAGTGAAGTACTAGAGCAAAACTACATAACTCAAAAGATATAAGCGAAGCACATACAGTATTCTAACAAATTCCAAATCATGTATGGCTCTCTCAAAAGGTGTGTACAGCAAGGATGATTGTGGTAAACTAAAAAGTAAAGACTCAAATCATACAAGACGCTCCAAGCAAAACACATATCATGTGGCGAATAAAAATATAGCTCCAAGTAAAGTTACCGATAGAAGTAGACGAAAGAGGGGATGCCTTCCGGGGCATCCCCAAGCTTTGGCTTTTAGGTGTCCTTAGATTATCTTGGGGGTGCCATGGGAATCCCCAAGCTTAATCTCTTGCCACTCCTTGTTCCATAATCCATCAAATCTTTACCCAAAACTTGAAAACTTCACAACACAAAACTTAAAGTAGAAAATCTCGTGAGCTCCGTTAGCGAAAGAAAACAAAAGACCACTTCAAGGTACTGTAATTAACTCATTATTTATTTATATTAGTGTTATACCTACTGTATTCCAACTTCTCTATGGTTTATAAACTATTTTACTAGCCATAGATTCATCAAAATAAGCAAACAACACACACAAAACAGAATCTGTCAAAAACAGAACAGTCTGTAGTAATCTGTAGCTAGCGCAATATCTGGAACCCCAAAAATTCTAAAATAAATTGCTGGACGTCAGGAATTTGTCTATTAATCATATTAAAAAAGAATTAACTAAATATCACTTTCCAAATAAAAATGGCAGTAGTTCTCGTGAGCGCTAAAGTTTCTGTTCTTTACAGCAAGTGTAACAAGACTTTCCCCAAGTCTTCCCAACGGTTCTACTTGGCACAAACACTAATTAAACACAAAAAAACACAACAAAAATAGAGGCTAGATAAATTATTTATTACTAAACAGGAGCAAAAAGCAAGGAATAAAAATAAAATTGGGTTGCCTCCCAACAAGCGCTATCGTTTAACGCCGCTAGCTAGGCATAACAAGCAATGATAGATCTAGGTATTGCCATCTTTGGTAGGCAATTCTTCAATGAGGCATCTACCATCTTTAGGGATTTCTATCTTTTTATTGATTATCAAACTTTTAGGCACAAGATCGAAAAAATCATTTGTAACAAATGGTTCCTTAATGATAGCAAAAAGATTGGGATGAACACTTATAGATTTGAGATCCGCAGTTTCCTTACTAGAGGATTCACCCTTATTTTTAGGAACATACATAAGCTTGGAAATTTTAGCAGGAGGACTTGGAGTATTCTTTACGGAAGAAAGAGTGGTTCCCAAGTTGGTAATAATATCCTCAAGTTTATCAATTCTAGTGGAATCGTGATTTATTTTCTCATTAACTATGGGTTCCTTCTCTTTAATATTTTTCAAAGTGACTCCTATTTTAGATCCATATTGAGAGATTCAGTTGTGGATCTTTTTATCCAAATTTTCTATTAACTCTATGGTAGCAACCTTATTTTCAATAATTTCAAGTCTTTGCATTACATGCTCCAAAGTTAATATAGTTCCATTAACCAAAAGAGGGGGTGAGCCAAACAAATCTATCATAGCATTATAAGAATCAAAAGTATGGCTACCCAAGAAGTTCCCTTCTGTAATAGTATCAAGGACATATCTGTGCCAAGGAGTAATGCCTACATAAAAATTGTGAAGAAGAACGGAAGTAGATTGCTTCCTGGTGGATCTATTTTGAGCATTGCAAATTGTATACCAAGCATCTTTTAGATTTCCCCCCTCCCTTTGCTTAAAATTTAGAATTTCATTCTCGGGAGATAACGGAGAAGATAAGGGACTAGCCATAATGACAAGCAAGCAAACTAACACACAAGCAAGCAAAAAACAAGCGGGCAAAAAGAGGTAAATGGAGAAAGAGATGGAGGATAGAGAGAGAGAGGGCGAATAAAACGGCAAGGGTGAAGTGGGGGAGAGGAAAACGAGAGGCAAATGGCAAATAATGTAATGCGGGAGATAAGGGTATGTGATGGGTACTTGGTATGTTTGACTTTTGCATAGACCTCCCCGGCAACGGCGCCAGAAATCCTTCTTGCTACCTCTTGAGCACTGCGTTGGTTTTTCCCGAAGAGGAAGGGATGGTGCAGCAAAGTAGCATAAGTATTTCCCTCAGTTTTTGAGAACCAAGGTATCAATCCAGTAGGAGGCTACGCGCGAGTCCCTCGTACCTGCACAAAACAAATAAATCCTCGCAATCAACATGAATAGGGGTTCTCAATCCCTACACGGCCACTTACGAGAGTGAGATCTGATAGATATGATAAGATAATATTTTTGGTATTTTTGTGATAAAGATGCAAAGTAAAATAAAGGCAAAGTAAAAAGCAAAGGAAATAACTAAGTAGTAGGGGATTGATATGATAAAGATAGACCCGGGGGCCATAGGTTTCACTAGTGGCTTCTCTCGAGAGCATAAGTATTCTACGGTGGGTGAACAAATTACTGTTGAGCAATTGACAGAATTGAGCATAGTTATGACAATATCTAGGTATGATCATGTATATAGGCATCACGTCCGAGACAAGTAGACCGACTCCTGCCTGCATCTACTACTATTACTCCACTCATCGATTGCTATCCAGCATGCATCTAGAGTATTAAGTTAAAAACAGAGTAACGCCTTAAGCAAGATGACATGATGTAGAGGGATAAACTCATGCAATATGATGAAAACCCCATCTTGTTATCCTCGATGGCAACAATACAATACGTGCCTTGCTGCCCCTACTGTCACTGGGAAAGGACACCGCAAGATTGAACCCAAAGCTAAGCACTTCTCCCATTGCAAGAAAGACCAATCTAGTAGGCCAAACCAAACTGATAATTCGAAGAGACTTGCAAAGATAACCAATCATACATAAAAGAATTCAGAGAAGATTCAAATATTGTTCATAGATAGACTTGATCATAAACCCACAATTCATCGGTCTCAACAAACATACCGCAAAAAGAAGATTACATCGAGTAGTTCTCCACAAGAGAGGGGGAGAACATTGTATTGAGATCCAAAAAGAGAGAAGAAGCCATCTAGCTAATAACTATGGACCCGTAGGTCTGAGATAAACTACTCACACTTCATCGAAGGGGCTATGGTGTTGATGTATAAGCCCTCCGTGATCGATGACCCCTCCGGCGGAGCTCCGGAACAGGCCCGGAGATGGGATCTCGTGGATACAGAAAGTTGCGGTGGTGGAATTAGGTTTTTGGCTCCATATCTGATCGTTTGGGGTACGTAGGTATATATTGGAGGAAGGAGTATGTCGGTGGAGCAACAGGTGGCCCACGAGGGTGGAGGGCGCGCCTGGGGGGAAGGGGTAGGCGCGCCCCCTACCTCGTGGCCTCCTCTTTTGTGTCTTGACGTGGGGTCCAAGTCTCCTGGGTCTTATTCATTGAGAAAATCACGTTCCCAAAGGTTTCATTCTGTTTAGACTCCATTTGATATTCCTTTTCTTCGAAACCCTAAAACAGGAAAAAACCAACAATTCTAGGCTGGGCCTCCCGTTAATAGGTTAGTCCCAAAAATAATATAAAAGTGGAAAAGAAAGCCCAATAATGTCCAAAACAGTAGATAATATAGCATGGAGCAATCAAAAATTATAGATACGTTGGAGACGTATCAGGTGCCCCCTGCCCCCGTATATAAAGGAGCAAGGGGGAGGAGGCGGCCGGCCAGGGAGAGGCACGCCAAGGGGAGTCCTACTCCCACCAGGAGTAGGATTCCCCCCTTTCCAACTTGGAGTAGGAGAGGGAAGGAAGAGGAAGGAGGGAGGAAGGAAAGGGGGGCCCCTCCCAATTCGGATTGGGCTTGGGGGGGCACCTCCCCTGCTCCTTTCCCCCCCTTTCCACTAAATCCCAATAAGGCTCATATACCTCCCGGGGGGTTCCGATAACCTCCCGGTGCTCCGGTATATTCCCGATCTCACCCGGAACCATTCCGGTATCCAAATATAGTCGTCCAATATATCGATCTTTACGCCTCCACCATTTCGAGACTCCTCGTCATGTCCGGGATCATATCCAGGACTCGGAACTACCTTCGGCACATCCAAACACAAAAACTCATAATACCGATTGTCACCGAACTTTAAGCGTGCGGACCCTACAGGTTCGAGAACTATGTAGACCTGACCGAGACACGTCTCTGGTCAATAACCAATAGCGGAACATGGATGCTCATATTGTTTCCTACATATTCTACGAAGATCTTTATCGGTCAAACCGCATAACAACATACATTGTTCCCTTTGTCATCGGTATGTTACTTGCCCGAGATTCGATCGTTGGTATCTCAATACCTAGTTCAATCTCGTTATCGG
Organism: Triticum aestivum; assembly: GCF_018294505.1. Lineage (NCBI taxonomy): Eukaryota > Viridiplantae > Streptophyta > Magnoliopsida > Poales > Poaceae > Triticum > Triticum aestivum. Next base: position 520,707,373 of record NC_057809.1, on the reverse strand, counting down.
CAAGTCTCTTTACTCGTTTCGTAACACATCATCCCGCAACTAACTCATTAGTTACAATGCTTGCAAGGCTTATAGTGATGTGCATTACCGAGTGGGCCCAGAGATACCTCTCCGACAATCGGAGTGACAAATCTTAATCTCGAAATACGCCAACTCAACAAGTACCTTCGGAGACACCTGTAGAGCACCTTTATAATCACCCAGTTACGTTGTGACGTTTGGTAGCACACAAAGTGTTCCTCCGATAAACGGGAGTTGCATAATCTCATAGTCATAGGAACATGTATAAGTCATGGAGAAAGCAATAGCAACATACTAAACTATCAAGTGCTAAGCTAACGGAATGGGTCATGTCAATCACATCATTCTCCTAATGATGTGATCCCGTTAATCAAATGACAACTCATGCCTATGGTTAGGAAACATAACCATCTTTGATAAACGAGCTAGTCAAGTAGAGGCATACTAGTGACACTCTGTTTGTCTATGTATTCACACATGGATCATGTTTCCAGTTAATACAATTATAGAATGAATAATAAACATTTATCATGATATAAGGAAATAAATAATAACTTTATTATTGCCTCTAGGGCATATTTCCCATGCGCATCGTCACCTCGTTCTTAGCCAGTCTTCGCTTAATCCGTAGTCCTTGTTTCGAGTTGCAAATATTAGCAACAGAACCAGTATCAAATACCCAGGTGCTACTGCGAGCTCTGGTAAGGTACACAACAATAACAAATATATCACATATACCTTTGTTCACCTTGCCATCCTTCTTATCCGCGAAATACTTGGGGCAGTTCCGCTTCCAATGACCAGTCTGTTTGCAGTAGAAGCACTCAGTCTCAGGCTTAGGTCCAGACTTGGGTTTCTTCTCTTGAGCAGCAACTTGTTTGTTGTTCTTCTTGAAGTTCCCTTTCTTCTTCCCTTTGCCCCTTTTCTTGAAACTGGTGGTCTTGTTGACCATCAACACTTGATGCTCCTTCTTGATTTCTACCTCTGCTGCCTTTAGCATTGCGAAGAGCTCGGGAATTGTCTTGTTCATCCCTTGCATATTATAGTTCATCACGAAGCTTTTGTAGCTTGGTGGCAGTGATTGAAGAACTCTGTCAATGACACTATCAATAGGAAGATTAACTCCCAGTTGAGTCAAGTGATTATGATACCTAGACATTTTGGGTATATGTTCACTGACAGAACTATTCTCCTCCATCTTGCAGCTATATAAATTATTGGAGACTTCATATCTCTCAATCCGGGCATTTGCTTGAAATATTAACTTCAACTCCTGGAACATCTCATATGCTCCATGACGTTCAAAACATCATTGAAGTCCCGGTTCTAAGCCGTAAAGCATGTCACACTGAACTATCAAGTAGTCATCAACTTTACTCTGCCAGACGTTCTTAACGTCATCAGCAGCATCTGTAGTAGGCCTGGCACCCAACGGTGCTTCCAGGACGTAATTCTTCTGTGCATCAATGAGGATAATCCTCAAGTTACGGACCCAGTCCGTGTAATTGCTACCATCATCTTTCAACTTTGCTTTCTCAAGGAACGCATTAAAATTCAACGGAACAACATCACGGGCCATCTATCTACAATCAACATAGATAAGCAAAATTCTATCAGGTACTAAGTTTATGATAAATTTAAGTTCAATTAATCATATTACTTAAGAACTCCCACTTAGATAGACATCCCTCTAATGATCTAAGTGATCACGTGATCCAAATCAACTAAACCATGTCCAATCATCACGTGAGATTGAGTAGTTTTCAATGGTGAACATCACTATGTTGATCACATCTACTATATGATTCACGCTCGACCTTTCGGTCTTAGTGTTCCGAGGCCATATCTGCATATGCTAGGCTCGTCAAGTTTAACCTGAGTATTCTGCGTGCACAAAACTTGGCTTGCACCCGTTGTAGATGAACATAGAGCTTATCACACCCGATCATCACGTGGTGTCTCGGCACGATGAACTTTGGCAACAGTGCATACTCAGGGAGAACACTTTTACCTTGAAATTTAGTGAGAGATCATCTTACAATGCTACTGTCAAACAAAGCAGAATAAGATGTATAAAGGATAAACATCGCATGCAATCAATATAAGTGATATGATATGGCCATCATCATCTTGTGCTTGTGATCTCCATCTCCGAAGCACCGTCATGATCACCATCGTCATCGGCGTGACACCTTGATCTCCATCGTAGCATCGTTGTCGTCTCGCCAATTATTGCTTCTACGACTATCGCTACCGCTTAGTGATAAAGTAAAGCAATTACAGGGCGAATGCATTGCATACAATAAAGCGACAACCATATGGCTCCTGCCAATTGCTGATAACTCGATTACAAAACATGATCATCTCATACAACTAAATATAGCATCATGTCTTGACCATATCACATCACAACATGCCCTGCAAAAACAAGTTAGACGTCCTCAAGTTTGTTGTTGCAAATTTTACGTGGCTGCTATGGGCTGAGCAAGAACCATTCTTACCTATGCATCAAAACCACAACGATAGTTCTTCAAGTTAGTGTTGTTTTAACCTTCACAAGGACCGGGCGTAGCCACACTCGGTTCAACTAAAGTTGGAGAAACTGACACCCTCCAGCTACCTGTGTGCAAAGCACGTAGGTAGAACCAGTCTCGCGTAAGCGTACGCGTAATGTCGGTATGGGCCGCTTCATCCAACAATATTGCCAAACCAAAGTATGACATGCTGGTAAGCAGTATGACTTGTATCGCCCACAACTCATTTGTGTTCTACTCATGCAAATAACATCTACACATAAAACCTAGCTCAGATGCCACTGTTGGGGAACATAGTAATTTCAAAAAAAATCCTACGCACACACATAGGATCATGGTGATTCATAGCAATGAGAGGGGAGAGTGTGTCTACGTACCCTCGTAGACCGAATGCGGAAGCGTTAGCACAACGCGGTTGATGTGGTTGTACGTCTTCACGATCCGACTGATCCAAGTACCGAACGCACGGAACCTTCGAGTTCTGCACATGTTCAACTCGATGACATCCCACGAGCTCCAATCCAGCAAAGCTTCACAGGAGAATTTCGTCAGCACGACGGCATGGTGACGGTGATGATGATGCTACCGACACAGGGCTTCGCCTAAGCACCGCTATGATATGATCGAGGTGGATTATGGTGGAGGGGGGCACCGCACATGGCTAAGAGATCAATGATCAATTGTTGTGTCTATGGGGTGCCCCTGCCCCTGTATATAAAGGAGCAAGGGGGAGGAGGAGGCCGGCCAGGGAGAGGCGCGCCAAGGGGAGTCCTACTCCCACTGGGAGTTGGATTCCTCCCTTTCCAACTTGGAGTAGGAGAGGGAAGGAAGAGGAAGGAGGGAGGAAGGAAAAGGGGGCTGCCCCCTCCCAATTCGGATTGGGCTTGGGGGGCGTGCCACCTCCCTTGCTCCTTTCCCCTCCTTTCCACTAAAGCCGAATAAGGCCCATATACCTCCCGGGGGGTTCCGATAACCTCCCGGTGCTCCGGTATATTCCCGATCTCACCCGGAACCATTCCGGTATCCAAATATAGTCGTCCAATATATCGATCTTTACATCTCGACCATTTCGAGACTCCTTGTCATGTCCGTGATCATATCCGGGACTCCGAACTACCTTCGGTACATCAAAACACAAAAAATAATAATACCGATCATCACCGAACTTTAAGCGTGCGGACCCTACGGGTTCGAGAACTATGTAGACATGACCGAGACACGTGTCCGGTCAATAACCAATAGCGGAACCTGGATGCTCATATTGGTTCCTACATATTCTACGAAGATCTTTATTGGGCAAACTGCATAACAACATACGTTGTTCCCTTTGTCATCGGTATGTCACTTGCCCGAGATTCGATCATTGGTATCTCAATACCTAGTTCAATCTCGTTACTGGCAAGTCTCTTTACTCATTCCGTAATACATCATCTCGCAACTAACTCATTAGTTACAACGCTTGCAAGGCTTATAGTGATGTGCATTACCGAGTGGGCCCAGAGATACCTCTCCGACAATCGGAGTGACAAATCCTAATCTCAAAATAAGCCAACTCAACAAGCACCTTCGGAGACACCTGTAGAGCACCTTTATAATCACCCAGTTATGTTGTGACGTTTGGTAGCACACAAAGTGTTCCTCTGATAAACGGGAGTTGCATAATCTCATAGTCATAGGAACATGTATAAGTCATGAAGAAAGCAATAGCAACATACTAAACGATCAAGTGTTAAGCTAACAGAATGGGTCAAGTCAATCACATCATTCTCCTAATGATGTGATTCCGTTAATCAAATGATAACTCATGTATATGGTTAGGAAACATAACCATCTTTGATAAACGAGCTAGTCAAGTAGAGGCATACTAGTGACACTCTGTTTGTCTATGTATTCACACATGTATCATGTTTCTGGTTAATACTATTCTAGCATGAATAATAAACATTTATCATGATATAAGGAAATAAATAATAACTTTATTATTGCCTCTAGGGCATATTTCCTTCATACTAACTATACACAGGCATCCTTCTATATAGATAAATAGTACTACATCCCATACATCAAAACGTGTTAAAAGGATGCTGTTGGCTTTGTTCAATTCGCTTTTAGTGGACCAAAATTTTCAACCACCGTACCCATAAGGGTATGATGTTCCGCAACAATGGGGGCGCTCTGAAGCGCTTCCACCAGAGTGTCCAGCGCCTCCGGATTGACAGAGGTCGCCAGCGGAATCGACACAGCCTCTTCTTTCGAAGGAGGCTGCTCGCCTGATTCCGAAGCCGTGTAGGTCTCCAAAATGATATTCAGTTGGGGGCCTAATTGGGCATGGCCCCCGTCGCCAATCTCCATGGGGGTCGGTTCCCCCATGTTTTCGGCGGCAGAGGTATTACCCTCTGGCACCACCATGACGGCTTCCCGCACCTCTCCATGGCCTGGAGGGGTCCTTCGGGACAACTCTTCAGTGTTGTCCATACCAGTGGGTGGGGATACCGGCGGAGGCGACTCACTCTCTATCATGTGTGAGCCCAGTGCCAGAAGACAATGATTGTCAGGGAAGATCGCGGGCCGGACTACAATACGTGATTCTGTGTGTTAGGATCACAAGGCATAAAGTCGGATACATGCATTATCCTTAAATACTTACAATTCGGCCGAAGGCTTCGGCCTGGGGTTCCATTCGGGGATGGCTTCGGGGTCCGATTCCGAGTCATCTGAAAGGGAGAGTTGCCACATCTTGGATGCTTCTGCCTCTAGATCTACGGAAGCTCCCCTTTTCTTCTTTCCCCTTAGGGGGAGAATTGTTCTCCTCTACTTCCTCCTCGTCTTCATCGTGGGAGGAGAGAGCTTCGGTATCTTAGGACGATATGTCCGAAGTACCTTTGCGGCGAAGGCCACTTCGGACCTCCTTGCTCTTCTTCTTGGCCTTCTTTTTTGGTGCTTGGTACGCTGCCGGAACCAGCATCTTTGTCAGAAGAGGAATAGCTGGGTCTTCGGGCAGGGGAGCCGGACACTTGATCCGCTCTGCCTTCTTCGTCCAACCCTGGGGGATAATGGGAAGGGTTAAACCTACTCTTTGGATCCACAAATCAAAGATATGATTAGAAATCTGAAAAACTTACAAGAGTGGCTGGATGAGTGCAGTCGTGGCTGATATCTTCGGTCATTGGCGGCCATGTCTTTTGGGCCTTAAAAAGCAGCTTCCATATATCTTCATGCTCCGTGCCGAAGAACCGCTGCAAGGGCGGGGACTTGCCGGATCAAACTCCCACATATAGAGAGTCCGGCGTTGGCAGGGGAGAATCCGGCGAAACAACATCACCTGGAATACACTGGCAAGGCTGGTGTTCTTCTCCACCATGCTCTTAATGCGCTTTTGCAGCGTCATCACCTCATGGGATGATGCCCAATCTAGGCCCTTCTTAATCCATGATGTGAGCCGCATTGGTGGACCGGTTTTGAACTCATGAGTAGCGGCCCATGTGGCGTCACGAGGTTCCGTAACATAGAACCACTCCTATTGCCACCCCTTCACGGTTTCTATGAAAGTCCCCTTGGGCCAGGTGACGTTAGGGAGCTTTCTCACCATGGCGCCGCCGCACTCCGCGTGTTGACCCTCGACCACCTCCGGCTTCACGTTGAAGATCTTGAGCCATAGGCCGAAGTGGGGGGGGGGATGCGGAGGAACGCCTCGAACACGATGATGAACGTCGAGATGTTGAGGAATGAATATGGGGCTAGATCATGGAAATCTAGCCCATAATAGTACATGAGTCTGCGGACGAAAGGGTGGAGAGGAAACCCTAGCCCGCAAAGGAAGTGGGGAATGAATACTACCCTCTCATTGGGCTCTGGTGTGGGAATGATATGCTTTCTGGCAGGGAGCCGATGGGCGATTTCCTTGGCTAAATACCCCGCCTCCCGGAGTTCTTTGATGTGCTCCTCCGTGACGGAGGAGGTCATCCACTTTCCCTGTGCTCAAGATCCGAACATGGTTGGAGCGTTTGCTGGGGACGGAAAGGGTTGAAGCTTGGGCACTGGAGCTCGAGAGCAGATGGGCTGAGGAGGAAGAAGGCGTGGGGTAAAAAGGTGGATCATTGTCTCCTTATAAAGGTAGTGAACATCAAGCGCCCCCCCATGAGGCTTAGAACTCGCCTATTCCCTAGGAGTCGTGCGAGTGGGACGGTTGGATTACCCAAATCCATATTGATGAGGATCCCGCCATAAGGGGACATGATCTCTACTTTGACAAGACGTGCCAATGAATACCGTGTCTCGAAACGCGAAGCGGGAGTCTTGAAAACGGTTCGAAATAATAACAAGGCCGGAACACAATACCTCGCCAAAAAGTTGTCAGAAGACATAACCTATTTTTGTTTAAAGTGTTTTTCCCTCGTGGCCCAGGGTTGTAACTATTGTATAGAGCCGGATGTAGTTCTTTTGATCAACTACTTTGGAGTATTCGGAGGAGGAACCCACCTTGCAATGCCGAAGACAATCTGCATGTCGGACACATCGTCGTTGAAGCCTGGTTCAGAGGCTACTGAGGGAGTCCTGGATTAGGGGGTCCTGGGGCATCCGGGCGATGTGACGTGGCCGGACTGGTGGGCCGTGAAGATACAAGGTAGAAGGCTTCCCCCCGTGTCCGGATGGGACTCTCCTTGGCGTGGAAGGCAAGCTTGGCGTTCGGATATGAAGATTCATTTCTCTGTAAACCGACTCTGTGCAAACCCTAGCCCCCTCCGGTATCTATATAAACTAGAGGGTTTAGTCCGTAGAGGCAGTCATAATCATATAGGCTAGACATCTAGGGTTTAGCCATTACGATCTCGTGGTAGATCAACTCTCGTAACCCCTATACTCATCAAAGTCAATCAAGCATGATGTAGGGTTTTACCTCCATCAAGAGGGCCCGAACCTAGGTAAACATCATTTCCCCTGCCTCCTATTACCTTCGATCCTTAGACGCACAGTTCGGGACCCCCTACCCGAGATCTGCCGGTTTTGATCGCGACAGGGACACAAGAGATTTCTTGTATTTGGTTGCAGGGTTGTTTGAGAAAGACCATCTTCATCCTACACCTCCCACAGACTGATAAACCTTAGGTCATCCACTTCAGGGAAAATTGCTACTTTCCTACAAAACTCTGTGCTTGGAGGCCCAAGATCAGTCTACAAGAATAAAGTTGCATAGTAGACATCAAGCTCTTTTCTGCCACCGTTGCCGGGGAGGTGAGTGCATGAAGGTATATCTTTAGATCTTGCAATTGAATCTTTTAGTTTCTTATTTTATCAATAGTTTGGTTTATAAAATAAAACTACATAAAAATGGAATTGAGGTTGCATCATATTATTCATCTTTATAATGTCTTTCATGAGAATGATGGAAAGGAAAATTGGCTTAGTTGATAGAATAAGAATTCTATAAAATGTTTGACAAAAAATCTTTGAATGATGAGAATGATTGCAATGTTGTTGGTATGAATTCTTTGAATATCCATGATGCTAATGATATGCAAATCTACAAGCTTGGGGGTGCTATATTTGATGAAGATGATATTTTTAGTCCCCCAAGATTTGATGTGCAAATTTGTTATAATGATTGCATGCCTCCTATTTATGATGATTATATTGATGAAAGTGGGTTTGGAAGAGTGTCAACTCTAGGTACTAATGATGCCACTATTTTGGAGGGTGTTGAATCTTATTATAATAATTATGGAAGTGGATTTGGATAGGTAATGACTTTATTTAGTGATCAATCCACTATTTCGGAAGAGGTTTCAATTGATTATTATAACAAAGTTGCTACCTATGATGATTATGGTGATGACATGTATGCTATAAAGAATAATAATAACCATGAAACTTGTCATCATGATTTTAATTTTCACTCTCAAGATAGTTATTTTCTTGAGTTTGCTCCCACTACTATTGATGAGAAGAAATTAGCTTATGTGGAGAGTAATAAGTTTTCTATGCTTTTGTGTCATGAAAACAATGCTTTATGTGATGGTTATATTGTTAAATTTCTTCTTGATGCTACTAAAAATTATTATGAGAGAGGAATATATGCTTGTAGGAATTGCAATAATATCAAGTTTCCTCTCTATGTGTTGAAAATCTTGAAATTGTGTTTGTTTTATCTTCCTATGCTAGTTGATTCTTCTTCCCATGAATTATTTGCTCACAAAATCCCTATGCATAGGAAGTGGGTTAGAATTAAATGTGCTAGTCATATGCTTCATGATGCTCTCTTTGTGTTTCAAGAATCTTTTATATGATCATCATTGAAATCATCATGCTTAGCTTAAAAGGCATTAAAGAAAAGCGCTTGTTGGGTGACAACCCAGCACTTTTACCTACTATTTTTGTGTGTTCACATGATTAGGCTACTGTAGTAATCATTTTTTATTGCTTTTGTTTCAATAAAGTTCCAAGTAAGACCTTTGGGATGGTCTATGGTGATAGTTGATTTGATCTTGCTGAAAAACAGAAACTTCTGCGCTCAGGAAAACAATTCTCATTTTTAACAGAAGCATGATAAAATGTTGATTCTTTCTTAAGATGATTAATGGACAAATTTCGCAGGATTTCCTATTTGTTCGGAAATTTTGGAGTGGCATAAGTATGGTTGGAGTACAGATTACTATAGACTATTATGTTTTCAATGCATAGTTTGCTTGTTTTCTAGTTTCTATGGCTTATATTGCTCAATATAAATTGTGGAAATGATATGCTACAGTAGGCATTGTGTTGAAAAAATTATGAATCTTGTCTCTGGCAGTACCGAAGTGAAATGGTTTGCTCTTTATCATACTAACCCATCTCACGAAGTTCCGTTAAGTTTCGTGTTATTGAAGTTTTGAAGTTTTGGGTGAGATGTAGATATGAGGAGAATAAGGAGTGACAAGAATTTAAGCTTGGGGATTCCCAAGGCACCCCAAGGTAATATTCAAGATAGATCCAAGCAACTAAGATTGGGGATGCCCTGGAAGGCATCCCCTCTTTCGTCTCCAACATTATCGGTGACCTCACTTGGAGCTATGTTTTCATTCGTCACATGATATGTGTTTTGCTTGGAGAATCATTTTATTCTTTATGATTTTATTTCTTTTATTTAGAATTATGTTTTTCATCTTTTGTTTCAATAAAGTGGCAATCATAGCCTTTACTATGCTCATTTTGCAAGCCTACATGTTGCTGTTCGAAAATAGAAAGTTTATCGATGTTGCCAAAATTACCTAGAAACGTAAGAATGTGATAAAATGTTGAAACTTTTTGCAAAATAATCTATGATAAATTTTCTACGGTGTGGTAAATTTTCATAACTTTTGGAGTTAGGGAAGTATTGATACTCTTGCATTCTTTACAGACTGTACTGTTTTGGCAGATTGCTGTTATGTTTGCATTGTTTGCATATGTTTGCTTGTTTAATGATTCTATTTGAGGATAGGAGTATTAAATATGCAGAGGCATTTAGTATTCAATGTTGAATAATAATTTTAGTGATTTTCTACAGTAGAGAATGATAAGGTTTTTGCATTGGTTTATACTAACTTATCTCACGAGTTATGTTGAGTTTTGTGTGGATGAAGCTTTTGAGATTTAGGAAAACCATGATATGAGAAGAATTAAGGAGACACAAAAGCTCAAGCTTGGGTATGTGCAAGGCACCTCAAGATAATATTTCAAGAAGTCTCAAGAATCTAAGCTTGGGGATGCCCCGATAGGCATCCCAACTTTCCTCTTCAACAATTATCGGTTAGTATCGGTTGGACCTAAGTTTTTGCTTCTTCACATGAGTTGTGCTATTCTTAGAATGTCATTTTATTTTCATTTTTCTTGCTGATTTAATAAAATACTTAGATCTGAAAGTTTTTAAATAAAATAGAGTCCTCAAATAGTTGCCAGGGAGGCTAGGTAAGCGGCATTCACATGCCGTCAACGAAGATCTTTTCTATGGAATTGCTCTTGTGCTTCACTTATATCCTATGAGTAAATTGTTGAATAAATTGAATGTCATGAAGTTGAAATCATATCATGCCTAGTGGTAGCTTCACATTGGGTTTAGAAAGTGAAATCTTTTGAGGCTTGACAATCACAATATTGGTCATACAAGCAATTCACGAATAATTAGTATAAGGAAGAGAACTTTCACATATAAATACACTATCATGAAAATATTTTGTGATTGTGAGTCCCCATCAAAATATTATATGCCAAAATTATTGATGTTGGACAAGGACGACAACATAATGGTTTATGCTTGTTCATATTCACATAGAAGTTATATTGTCATAGATCCTTCAACATGTGGTGCTTGCCCCCCATCTTTGCTAGACAAAAATCCGCACCAAGTAGAGATACTACTTGTGCATCCAAAAAGCCCTTAAACCCAAATCTTATCTTCAAGAGTCCACCATACCTACCTAAGTATTGAGAAAGATCCTTCAAGTAAGTTGTCATCGGTGCAATACGGCAATAAAAATTGCTTCTAAAAATGTTAGATCATTTAGTGTAAGAGAAAATTGTGCGTTGTACGAACTTGTGATGGCAAAGAATAAAAGCGACATACTGCATAATAAAGGTTGCTATCATAATGGGCAGTATAACATGATGTTCTTTTGCTCTAAGGGGTTGATCATACAAACAAATAAGCGCTCTGTGAAGGGCTTATCTTTTACTTTTCAATATTTACTTTTATGCAAAGAGTCAAAGTTATTCTCTCTATTCCTTTTTATTTTTCTCTTTTGGCAAGCATCATGTGGTGAGGAAAGATCTAGGCACATATATCCAGTTGGATATGGGTAGCATGAGTTATTATTGTTGACATCACCCTTGAGGTGAATATGCTGGGAGGTGAAATTATAAGCCCCTATCTTTCTATGTGTCCGGTTGAAACGTTTTGCTCATGTGTATGCGGTGAGTGTTAGCAATCATAGAAGACTATATGATGGTTGACTATGTGGAGATCTTATTTAGACTCTGTTGAATAAGTTGAATTACAATTGCTTGGTGACTGAGAACATAGGTTGTTGAGTTTCAAGAGAATTCATTGTTTGAACCTTAACGTGTGAATTGGTTGCTACTATAACATGAGAAGTTTTAAAGAAAGAATTGCCGTTATGATGCTAGGAAAAGTGATTGAAATTATCATTGATCAAACTTATGCACTTTGCTAGCATTCACACTTCATAAATTATTTCTTTTATCATTTACCTACTCGAGGACGAGTAGGAATTAAGCTTGGGGATGCTGATACGTCTCCAATGTACCATAATTTATGAAGTATTCATGCCAATATATTATCATTCTTGGATGTTTTACAATCATTTTATAGAAACTTTATATCATTTTTTGGGACTAACCTATTGACCCGGTGCCCAGTGCTAGTTGCTATTTTTTGCTTGTTTTGTACATTGCAGGAAATTAATATCAAACGGAGTCCAAACACCGCATAGCTTTTTGTGGATTTTTTATGGACCAGAATACCACCAATGGGCCAGAGCAGCACCTGGGGGGTGCCCCGAGGGGGGCACCACCCACCAGGGCGCGCCTGGGGGCCCAGGAATGCCCAGGTGGGTTGTGCCCACCTCGGTGGCCTCCCGCTCCCCCTTTTACCCTATAAATTCCAAAATATTTCAAAAACCCTCAGGGTTAACCTAGATCACAAGTTCCACCGTTGTAGGCCTCTGTAGCCACCAAAAACCAATCTAGACCACGTTCTGGCACCCTGTCGGAGGGGGAATCATCTCCGGTGGCCATCTTCATCATCCTGGCGGCCACCACAATGAGGAGGGAGTAGTCCACCCTCAGGACTAAGGGTTTGTACCAGTACCTATGTGTTTAATCTCTCTCTCTCTCTCTCGTGTTCTTGAGATGTCACGATCTTGATGTATCACGGGCATTGTTAATATAGTCAGATCATATGGTGTTTTCCTCGCTATATCTTGTTGTGATGAATTGAGTTTTTCCCTTTGATATTTCGTTGTTATCGGATTGAATACTTTTATGGATTTGAGAGCACTTGATATATGTCTTGGATATGAATACTCGTGGTGACAATGGGGTATCATATTGATTCACTTGATATGTGTTTTGGCACTCAACTCGCGGATTCCCGCAGTGACCTTGAGGTAATCTATGCATTGGGGGGTTGACGCATGTTCTTGTCTTTTGTTTCTCCGGTAGAAATCTTGGGGCACTCTTTGAGGTTCCTTGTGTTGGATTGAGTACTATGAATCTAAAATTATTTGGTGTTATTTTAGTATGAACTCTTGGATAGATTAATCGGAAAGAATAGCTTCGAGGTGGTTTCGTACTCTACAAATAATTTCTTCTTATGTTCTCCGCTAGATAGGAACTTTGGAGTGTTTCTTAATCACACTTCGAGGGGTGGTTATATGATCCAATTATATTAGCATTGTTGAGAGATTGCACTAGTGAAAGTACGGACCCTAGGCCTCATTTTCAAGCATTGCAATACTGTTTTTGTGCCCGCTTACTATTTGCTACCTTGCTGTTTTTATTTATTCAGATTATAAAAATATATTTATACAATCAATATTACACTTTTGTCACCATATCTTCGCCGAACTAGTGCACCTATACAATTTTCCATTGTATTGGGTGTGTTGGGGACACAAGAGATTTCTTGTATTTGGTTGCAGGGTTGTTTGAGAGAGACCATCTTCATCCTACACCTCCCACTGATTGATAAACCTTAGGTCATCCACTTGAGGGAAAATTACAACTATCCTACAAAACTCTGCGCTTGGAGGCCCAACACGAGTCTACAAGAATAAAGTTGCGTAGTAGACATCATGAGGTTGCCGTCGCCGGAGAATAACAGGAGGTGTGGGTGAGTATAGAGGGATGGCATGGCCAGCGGTGGCATCATAGCCGGACACGGGAGGTAGGAGCAGGCGGCACAGCCGGCGCTGGTTTGGGCGGCTGGAGCAAGAAGACCAGAGGTTGAAGAAGCAAGATGGCCATTTGATGTACATCGTACAGTCACTGCAGCTAGAATCGTTTATATTGACTAAGTTGACAAAGCCCTTGGTATGCGTCAACTTAGTAGGCCCTAGGTCAGCCTCCAAAACGATGCGCCCCAGGTGTGAGGGGGAGGAATCATTTTTTGGGCGACTGAAGCAAGAACATCCGAGATTGAAGAAGAAGCACGATATCCGTTGGATGGACATCCAACGGCCACTGCTGCTAGAACCGTGTGTTGACTATAAGTTGACAAAGCCTTGCGTACGCATCAACTTATTAGGCCCACAAGTGTGTGGCAGAGAACATATAGCCCATTTGCGATTTGTAAGAATGTACAACCCATTTTTTAATTCTAATGGAATTTACTACATCCCATTTACAATTTGTTAAATGTACAACCCATTTTCTAGCTAGGACAATGATTAATAATTTCAACCAACCACTCAAAACAGAATTCAATAAAATTTCCCACATTTTAATAGGATTTGAAATATTTTTATCCCGAAATTTCTAGTTAGATTAAATATAATTTGAAAATAAATTTGTATTATGTAAAAATCCAATGAAATATTACGCGCGCAACAAGTAATGAAATTAAAATTTTCAAAATCCAATAATAATATTTTTTTAAACTAACTACGTGTTTGGTGCATTTTTTATAGTTATTGCCCAATTTTTATAATTACATCCTATTTATTATTTCTTAAAGACCATTTTCTTGTTAAGCCTAATGCAGATTTGCAGCCCAATGGGGCGGAGATTAACAAGTTGACCCAGATATTGTGTACAACTGTCGGCCCAGTTGCATTGCCGATGTTCAAAAAAAGGCCTGTGTAGCACAGTACAACTTTACATGGCTACTCAGCCCACTTTCAGCGATGCCGGAAAGGCCCTAACAAGGCTTCTGTGCAACTTTTTGAAGTCACTGAGCTCAGTTAATAACTTAAGAAAAAAGTTAGAGTACAGTGGAACCTAATTAAAAGCTGTCACGAGCGAAGAAATAATTCAACGAGTCCCACTTGTGTGTGTGCTTGTGCGGGCGCGCGCGTGTGTGTGTGTTATAGAGAGAGGGGGAAGAGAGAGACTCATCGGTCGATGCTCGTAAATACATCTTTGAGCCATATGCATTGCAGATGCTCAGTAAAAACTTATATAGTTGACACAATCATATAGAACATCATAGCACACTAAACTTGCATGCAATTTTTTTTACGCAGGCGGCACAATCAGGGTGGAAGCAGTGGATCGCTACGTGTAACAGCCAGGATTTTGGCCCTTTCCTTTTTTCTTTTTGATTTATTGGTTTTTGCTCTGTTTTCTTTTTGGAGTGGTTCTGTGGCCTTGCCACCTGGGAAATCCTCCTCATTCCCCCTCCCAAGTGGCTCATCATTCTCAAAACGTCGCCAAGATCATGTCACTTAACTCCTTGACCAAACCCTAATTTCTTTTTCTCAGGAATATTCCTTTTTTCTATTAAAGAAAAAACCCTATTTGCCCTAGGTTGTGAAGCAACCTATATTTTTGCCCATCCAAAAATCCCCAAATAATTCTTATAAATTGCTTGGGTCATATCTACCGCAAATATGGCAAAATATTTCATTGGACATGTTTCTCATCATGCTAAATAAATTCATTTCCTATTCCGTCCTAAATGGCACATTGTGAAGCAAGTGCTATTTATATTTGTCCATATGACCCCAAACTTTTCGGACATCTTTTCCTGTCCAAGTAATTGACTTGTGCCAAAATTCAACTTTATTTTCCTAGCCAAACTTCCTCAGTGATTTTTCAAAGTTTTTGTCAGACAAAAGGCTTTGTGAAGGAAGTACTAGTTAGGGTTATCCAAATGAGTTGAAATTTTGTACACTCCTTAATGTGCTCATATAATTTCCCTTCTCCAAATTTCAGCCCCATCCAATCATCTATGTGAGCACAGGACCAAATATTTGATTCTAGCAATATTTTCAGATTGTGAAGCAAGTACATTTTATATTGCTTCATTTTGACTGAAAATTTTCCATAGCATTCTGATGAGCATAAAACCTCTCTCCACCAAAATTTGGGACCAATTCATCAAGAAAATGTTCCTCTAGAATTCTTGCAAGTTTCTGGTCAGGAAGGATGTTTGTGAAGCAAGTACCATTTTGGTGAATCCAATTGGTATGAAATTTTTACATCATCTTACTATGTCCAAATCTCTAAGCCTTGCCAAATTTAAGCTCAAGTTGATGCTTCATGTGAGTGAATCATCCTAATTTAGTATTCTGACCAGATTTGGTAGTTGCATATCAACTACATTAATCCTTGGTCCAATTATCCCCAAACTCTCCAGGATTATAGTCCTTCCTAAGCTAACCACCCCAGACAAACTTTTTGGACCCAACCAAGTTACTGCTGATCACCAGTGCTCGTTCAAGTTTACTGTAGTAAACTTCAGAGGTTAATTACCATTTAACCAGAGCACTTTTCATTGATCTACCACCGCAGTTGCAACCTCCCCAGGAAGGACAAACCCCCAGACATCGTTTGGCCGGCCATGTGGCACTGTGTGCACCAGTGCACGTGGTGATCACGAGCTTTGGCATGTCATGGACGCGAGCTGGACGGTTTCTTGCTTGGGCCCCTCTCCCTCTCGTCGTCTTCGCGCCCATGATCTGTTGGAAATATGCCCTAGAGGCAATAATAAAATGATTATTATTATATTTCCTTGTTCATGATAATTTTCTATTATTCATGCTATAATTGTGTTATCCGGAAATCATAATACATGTGTGAATACATAGACCATAACATGTCCCTAGTGAGCCTCTAGTTAACTAGCTCGTTGATCAATAGATAGTCACGGTTTCTTGACTATGGACATTGGATGTCATTGATAACGGGATCACATCATTAGGAGAATGATGTGATGGACAAGACCCAATCCTAAGCAAAGCACAAGATCGTGTAGTTCGTTTGCTAGAGCTTTTCCAATGTCAAGTATCACTTCCTTAGACCATGAGATCGTGTAACTCCCGGATGCCGTAGGAGTGCTTTGGGTGTACCAAATGTCACAACGTAACTGGGTGACTATAAAGGTATACTACAGGTATCCTCGAAAGTATCTGTTGGGTTGACACGGATCGAGACTGGGATTTGTCATTCCGTATGACGGAGAGGTATCTCTGGGCCCACTCGGTAATGCATCATCACAATGAGCTCAATGTGACCAAGTGTTTGGTCACGGGATCATGCATTACGGTACGAGTAAAGTGACTTGCCGGTAACGAGATTGAACGAGGTATTGGGATACCGACGATCGAATCTCGGGCAAGTAACATACTGAGGGAGTCCTGGATTAGGGGGCCTCCGGACAGCCGGACTATATCCTTTGGCCGGACTGTTGGACTATGAAGATACAAGATTGAAGACTTTGTCTCGTGTCTGGATGGGACTCTACTTGGCGTGGAAGGCAAGCTAGGCAATATGGATATGGATATCTCCTCCTTTGTAACCGACCTTGTGTAACCCTAGCCCCCTCCGGTGTCTACATAAACCGGAGGGTTTAGTCTGTAGGACGACATACAATCATACCATAGGCTAGCTTCTAGGGTTTAGCCTCTTTGATCTCGTGGTAGATCTACTCTTGAACTACCCATATCATCAATATTAATCAAGCAGGACGTAGGGTTTTACCCCCATCAAGAGGGCCCGAACCTGGGTAAAACATTGTGTTCCGTGCCTCCTGTTACCATCCGGCCTAGACGCACAGTTCAGGACCCCCTACCCGAGATCCGCCGGTTTTGACACCGACATTGGTGCTTTCATTGAGAGTTCCGTTGTGCCGTCGTCATCAGGAAGGATGCCTCATCCCGTCTTTAAAGACGGCACTGTTGCTAAGGAAGCTTTGGCTGTCGGCCAAACTCTCCGGCTAGGTGGTTTTCTTATGACCGCATGTTCGGCCGCTGCGCCGACGATGACTTCTCGGGTCATCAAAAGCAATCTTCACGTCAACTCGGAACTCGCCGAGCAGTTAGATCCAATGGAGCTTTCTTCCCTAAATGAGCTCTTTCATCGCATCGCCGCGCTGGGAGTCGCTACAAACTACGATCGGATTGGGCCTAAACCCGATCTGAGAGAGATCAACTCTCCCCAGGTCACCCATCATATTGCAATGGTGGAGGAACAATGCGGCGACCTTTCCTCTATCCTGAGGACCAAATATGTCCGGATTCCCAAGCTCTCTGAGCCGGATGCCCGTTCGTGGGAGGACACCATCCAATCCCTGAACTTAGAGTCAGGCAGCGGGCCAGGATTATTGGGTCACACCCCGAAACCGGAACTTTCAAGATCAGAAATTCCTCGGCCCCTGGATCCCAGATCAGGTGAGGGTTCGGATCTAATTCCACCCACCCACCCAAACATAAGCGATCTTTCCCACATCAGGCAAGAGCCCCAGGAAACAGTACATCACTATTGGGCCAGATTCCTCCTTGCGATGAACAAGGTTAAGGACGGTCGCGAGGAAGACGCAATCCTATTTTTCTGCAATAATTGCACAGACAAGGGAATCCTTAACGCCATAAGTCGCCGTGAGATAACACGCTTCGTTGACTTGGCATCCATAGTACGAAAATACTGTGTGATGGAAAGTGCCTGGAAAACCGAAGTAAACTTTTGGGATAATCCGGCCATGAATACAAACCCAGTCTGAAATAAAAGGGTGCATTATCACAATACACCCGGGTTAACTACCAAAAAGCAAAAACCCTCTACGAGGCAAGGAACCATACTGGATGGATGGCTCAACGGACCCTGCAAAATTCATAGTACAACGGATACAATACCAACACACAGCCTTAGAGCATGTTGGATACTCCGGTAGGTGGCCAAAAGTGGTGAGGATCTACTTCTCCCAAATACCACAGAGCACCATCCCGTGGACAACAATACGGTGTTAACAGTGTTCGAGACCTTTGCGTCAAATAATAGCCGCAAGTGAACACTCCGCAGCATGGCCGAAATTTGCCACATAGCAGCAACAAATCCATGGAGTGACACGGCTATTACCTTCAATGCCAGTGATGAACCCAAATTCCGAACAGCCCAAGCACCAGCCGCACTGGTCCTCAGTCCAATCATGGACGGCTTTCGACTCACCAAGGTACTCATGGATGGCGACAGCGGATTAAACCTCATCTATGAGGAAACTCTTCGAAAGATGGAAATAGACTGGAGCCGCATTGAGCAAAGTAGCACAACCTTTAGAGGAAACATCCCCAGTCGGGAAGCACGTTGTGCTGGGAAAATCACACTAGATGTGGTATTCGGCACGCCAGATAATTACAGGTCCGAAGAAATTACATTCCAAGTGGCCCCGTTCAGCAGTGGTTATCACGCTCTTTTAGGACGGGAGGCATTCACAATCTTCCAAGCTGTACCACATTACGGGTAAATGAAGCTCAAAATGTCCGGGCCCAACGGAATCATCACTCTCGCCAGTGATCCAGACACAGCACTCCGCGCCGAAAACAAAACAGCTGCATTGGTCCTCGAGGCATTATCCAAAGCCCTCTCGGCCGAGGAATTAACTATGCTACGCTCCACAGTGGACAGGGACGACGTGATACTCGACGAGAGATCCAAGTCCACCTCTTTTAAACCAGCAGATGAAATAGTCAAATTCCAAGTCCACCCAACGGACCCTACAAAAACAGCCTCCATCGGGGCACAGCTAAGCCCCACTGTGGACGCCGCACTACGGGAGTTCCTGCGCGAGAACTGGGACATATTCGCCTGGCATCCCTCAGACATGCCAGGAATCCCATGCAGGCTGGCCGAGCATAGCCTCAATATCCTAAAGGGATTCAAGCCGGTCAAGCAAGCTCTTCGGCGTTTCTCTGAACCTAAGAGACAGGCCATGGGAGAGGAACTAGCCAAGTTATTGGAGGCCGGATTTATCAAAGAAATAAAACACCCGGACTGGCTAGCAAACCTGGTGATGGTACCAAAGAAGGACAAATCCTGGCACCTTTGTGTCGATTTCAAAGACCTCAATAAAGCTTGCCCAAAGGATCCCTTCCCCCTCCCACACATCGATCAAATCATTGATGCTACTGAGGACACGAGTCATTGTGTTTCCTCGACGCATACTCCGGTTACCACCAAATCAAGATGGTGGAGTCTGACCAAGCTGCAACAGGATCCATCACACCATATTGTCCCTTTTGTTTTAACACAATGCCTTTTGGGCTCAAAAACGCCGGTGCAACATATCAGCGCATGATTCAGATATGTCTGGAGAAACAAATCAGCAAAACAGTAGAGGCATGCATAGACGATGTGGTCGTCAAAACCAAACACGTCGACTCTTTGATAGACGACTTGAGGCTCACATTCGACAACCTCCGAACATACGACATCAAGCTCAATATGGAAAAATGCGTTTTTGGCGTACCAGCCAGAAAGCTCCTGGGATTCATTGTCTCCAGTAGAGGTATTGAAGCTAATCCGGCCAAAATCCGAGCGTTGTCACAGTTGGCTACCCCAACAGACCTCAAACAAATCCAGAAGCTAACTGGATGCGTGGCGGCTCTAAGCCGCTTTATCTCCCACTTGGGAGAAGAGGCTTTACCCCTTTATCGCCTCCTTCGGAGCACCGAACACTTTGAGTGGACGGACGCGGCCACAGCCGGATTGGAAGAAATAAAGGCCATTCTGGCAACCAACCCGATCCTAGCCGCACCAAACATCGACAAACCAATGATGTTGTATATTGCGGCAACTCATCAAGTTGTAAGCGCGGTGCTCGTTGTCGAACGGGAAGCGGACGGACACAAATTCCCTCTTCAAAAGCCGATATACTATGTATCCACTGTCCTCACTCCATGCAAATCACGCTACCCGCATTACCAAAAAATAGCATATGCGGTATTCATGGCATCACGGAAACTACGACACTACTTTCAAGAGTGTTCGATTACAGTAGCCTCGGAAGTGCCACTTAATGATATTATCAACAACCGCGATGCTACGGGCCGGATTGCCAAATGGGCCATTGAGCTCCTCCCATTCGACATAACATACAAACCTCGCCGAGCCATTAAATTGCAAGTATTGGCCGACTTCGTCGCCGAATGGACGAAGGCCGAACTCCCTAAAGAGTACGTCGCATACTCCAGTTGGATCATGCACTTCGACGGTTCTAAAATGTTGGCCGGTCTAGGGGCTGGTGTCGTCCTAACGTCCCCAACCGGAGATACCGTTCGGTACATACTGCAAATATTGTATACAGATTCCAACAATGCAGCCGAATACGTAGCTCTGTTGCATGGTCTTCGGATGGCAGTCTCCATGGGCATTCAACGCCTGGAGGTGCGTGGGGATTCAAACCTTGCAATATCCCAAATAAACGGAGATTTTGACGCTAAGGATCCGAAAATGGCGGCCTATCGAAATGCCGTCCTCAAAATGTCAGCTCGGTTCAAGGGACTTGAATTTCACCATGTGGCTCGAGAAAACAACCAAGCGGCGGATATCCTCGCCCGCATCGGCGCAAAACGCGACACGGTCCCTCCCAACATATTTCTGGAAAGGCTCTTCAAGCCATCCGTAGCATGGGAAGGGGACACCGGTAACAACAGTCCGGACCCGGCCAAAATACCCGATACCGAACTCACTGACACAATCGGAGGCTCCGCCACCGAAATAACACTTTCAGCCCATGAAATAATGGCCATTATTGCCCCGTGGACAGAACCATTCCTGGCCTACCTAACTAGACAGGAACTTCAGGAGGACCAAAATGAGGCACGCTGCATAGTACGGCGATCCAAGGCCTACAGGGTCCATGAGGGAGAATTGTACAAGAAAAGCACTACCGGAGTCCTTCAAAGGTGCATCTCCGAAGAGGAAGGGCGGAATCTTTAGGCAGAAATTCACGCTGGACTCGGCGGTCATCATGCCGCAGCCCGGGCTCTTGTAAGCAAGGCCTTCCGTACAGGATTCTATTGGCCAACGACCCGGGCAGATGCATAGGACTTGGTCCAACGTTGCGCTGGTTGCCAGCTCTTTGCAAATCAAAGCCACATGCCACCCACCGCCCTCCAAACAATCCCCATTACATGGCCCTTCGCGGTCTGGGGGCTTGACATGGTTGGACCCCTTAAAGGGGGAACCCACAAGAAAAAATACTTATTGGTCATGGTGGATAAATTCACCAAATGGATAGAGGCTAAACCGGTTAAAATAGCTGAATCCGGACCGGTGATAGATTTCATATCCGGGGTTGTACACCGTTACGGCATCCCCCACAGCATCATCACTGATAACGGCACGAACTTCACGGCCGACGAGGTAAAACTCTGGTGCAGCAAAATGGGTATCAAGCTCGATTATGCTTCAGTCTATCACCCACAAACCAACAGTCAAGTCGAACGAGCAAACAGTCTTATAATGAGCGGCATTAAACCCAGATTAGTGCGTTCCTTAACGGAGTCTGACACGCACTGGGTAGAGGAGCTCGACTCCGTACTCTGGGGGTTGCGGACCACGCCGAATCGTAGTACCGGATATACACCGTTTTTTATGGTGTACGGCGCAGAGGCAGTCTTGCCCTGTGAAATAATTCATGACTCACCTCGAGTGTGCATGTACGAAGAAAGAGAAGTCGAGCTCGATCGGCAGGACAGTCTGGACACCTTGGAGGAAGAGCGCGACGTAGCCAAAGCCCGTTCCGCATTTTACCAGCAACAGGCTCGCAGATACCAAAGCAGAGAAGTACGGGCCAAAACTTATAACGTTGGCCAACTAGTTCTACGCCTGCCGGATAAGAAAAAGAACAAGCTCGAGCCCAAATGGGAAGGTCCCTTCGTTATTGACCAAGTTCTGACCGGTGGAGCGTACCGACTGCGGGATGCATCGACTAGTCGACTTGAGCCGAACCCTTGGAACACGGCCAGGCTCCGAAGATTCTACGCCTAGCACCGGACTCTATGTTAGTCACCTCCCTTTGTCCATTTTCTGCATATGCATCATCTGTCTTGTTTCCCTTTCTTTCTTTCTCTTATCATTTCACTAGGCCTTCCAGGGTCACCTTGTGCCTCACTTGTACATTACCGATGCGCTAGCCGCACTATCCATACCTGGGGGCTTCTTTCACAGAAGCTTAAATTATTTACCTGGGCCTCACGCCCAACACATGTGTTACACTTCCGCATGTACCTTTTTTCACCATTATATGCATCGATATGACTTAAGTTTTGACCAAGATGGGCTGCCTGGCTCTTGTATTTATGCCCTACATTCCCGTTAATTCGGCTAGGGCATAAGGGGAGCACCTCTGCGATTGTTTCTGCCGGGTCAGCCGGATGTGTACCTCAGACTGGGTGAAGCCGAAAGCTAGCGTTCTTAAGGGAATATTCGGTCGGTGAACAAAAGATGACTTTTATTTATTATCCATATCTTCCCCCAGATGTTTTTTCTGCGTTTCTTATCGCAGTCCGGACATGCACTTTAGGGCATGCTCACCCAGGGAAAGGAACCCTTAACGGAACTATTCTCCCTGGAAGATGTTTCTTACTACCCATGTAATATAACATAACTAGTTGGGCACTTGTCTGATAAAGCACTAATGACCCCTACGCCTAGTCTCCACGCATACCCCAGTTCTCATATAACTGAGCGAGTATTCGGATTCACTCCGGACTATCGGGCCCGGAGGTTGAAGTGAAAAGGTCCGCAACGACAAATGATCTACAATCCGGCTAGAAGGCATTATACATGTAACTTTAAATTACATAGTCAATTTGACTGGTTGAATTCCTCTTCAATACCATCCAATAGGCTGTCTAGTCTACAGTCCTGTTGGAAATACTTTGCGGCCAATTCTACTTGGCTGTACACTAAGCTCACAGGGATCCCCTTCCCATCGGGCCCCACAGGTCCGACCTCGGCCATGTGGTTCAGGTCAGCCTTCGTGTACCGCATCTTCACCATGGCCCAGGCTTCCCTGGCGCCCTGACGGCAGGCCGATATCTTCCATAATCGGAAGCACCGCCGCGCTCCCTTCAGCTTCTCTGCAAGCTCTCCAAGGCCTTCGGGCATGGAGACGGATGGCCACAAGGCCTGGGCGACGCCTTGCATCACCTGCCGAACTCGTTCGTGCAGTTGTGAGAGCTCGGGAAGAAGGTCACCCGTAGAACCAGGCATTTCCTCTGTAGGACGACCTATTTGCATACCTACATACATAACTCTGTCAGCCAACTTCCTCGCCGAACTCTTTTTCAAAGTTCGTTCAAGCACTTACTAAATATGCCGCGTCGAAGCCGCCGATTCTCCTTAACGGAGTCTGACAGTTGGGCACAAACATCCTTTAGTTCCACGCCCAGCTTGGTGTTGGCATCTAGGAGATCGTTCTTCTCCTGCCTCACCCTCGTAAGCACGCTCTTACCAGCCTTCAGCTGGCGTAGGAGCTGTTGCTTATCCGGATTTACTCCAGTGTCATCTGCAATTTTATCGTCAGATCTGCATAAACGCCGCACTTTATATGATACTTATCATTCGAAGGATATATTACCAGAGGGGGTCTCTTTGGGCTCCCCCGCTGTGGCCAGTGCGGCCTGAAGTTGGGCTTTGCACTCTTCCAGCTCCTAGGACAGTTGGGTATTCTTTTCTGTAAGAACCTGCATAACAAATGATCCTTAAATCAGTTATTCTAACTGTTTCAAGTCTTAGGGGCTACTGATATATATAATCACCAAATTTTCTCACCCGTATGTCTTTTACATACTGCTCCGTGGCTCTGGCTAGACCATTTTGAGCGGCACGGAGGTACGCATCTCCCGAGTTGAAGGCATCCAATGCCTCTTGGGAGAAACAAGCGTCACGAAGAACAGTCCGGTGACGCATGTGGTTCATGGCACTTTCCACCTCGGAATTGGTGGCGGACAGTCTATCCGCATCCTCTGTCGGAGGAGCATCAGGCGCACGCCTCGTATTCCTTCCCGCCTCCGAATCCGGCCTTGGAGCCTGGCTGGTGGAGGCGCGATTAGTAGCCTCTCCGGGTATAGTCCGGTGAGCGCTCTTTTTCCTAAAAAGAAGGCATGGGTGTTAATATGCCTCTGAGAATAATGTCTTGGAATAGAGACGGCGCGCCGTACCGCTGCGCCGGTGTCTCGATCCGGACTGCGTGTCTTTTCAGCCTGCCTGGCCTCGCGGCCCCTTGTTGGCTAGTCGCCGCAGGCTCGGCCTTCCGCCTCGAGGATCTCCCCTGCAAAACACGGTTGTTATACGGTAATCAAAAACACGCAAGGACGGATCCCTTTTCAAAGTACTGGGACTTCGGTCTCAGTTACCTGTGAGGCTAGAAGTAGCCCAGGGTAATCGGCCGTAATGACCACCAAGGCGTTGTCATTGCTCAATTGGTAAAATACCCCATCGATCAGCTCCATAGATATGTCCGGATCCTCTTGGGAGGCCGAGTCAAGGGACCGTTTCGGGTCCTCGGGTTGTGGAGGGGGGTTGTTTATCTCCCTTACAGCCTGGCGCAGCTCCTGCGTTGGAATCGCTAGACTGAATACTTAACTATGGGAATATGAAACGGATGGGCGAAAAAAAGTGTCCGCTTACCCAGCTCGGAGGATTGTACATAGAAAATCTGCCCTGCGGGTTGACGCGGAGGAATTCCTCCTCTTCTCCCTTGTACAAAGTGGATAAGATCTTTATTAGAGCAGCAACCGATTCCGGCCCTTTACGGCCGTAGCGGGTGGCGTCATCCTCCCCGTTGAAATCCCACATGGGGTGGCCTCTATACTGAAGCGGTTGCACGCCCCGCATAATAGATGTGGCCATGACCTCGATCATGGTCAATCCGGATCGAGCTAACAAACTTATCCGGCTCATCAGGTAAAGAACGTCTCTGTCATCTTCCTCCAGGGAGCTCCATGGACGCCAGCTCCGACGCTTCTTCAAAGGAGCGTTGTCGAACTCAGGGAGGCCGATTCGAATAGGGTCCGGGAGGGGGACGTCTTCTATATAAAACAATTCTGAAGGCCAGTCTTCGGACGTCTTCTTTGGGGTTCCGGATAGATATCCGGTCCCGACAATACGCCACACTTCGGCTCCGCCCACCTGATATATTGACCCCTTCTGAGAACGGGGCACAAGGCAGAACATCTTCTTCCACAGCGCGAAATGAGCCTCACAACCCAAAAACAGCTCGCAAAGGGCTACGAAGCCCGCGATATGCAATATGGAGGCAGGCGTAAGGTTGTGCAACTGGAGGCCGTAGAACTCCAGGAGCCCCCAGAGAAACGGATGAATTGGAAATCCGAGCCCTCTTACCAAATGAGGTACAAGGCATACCCGCTCTCCCTTTGAGGGATTGGGAAGGCTCTCCGCTTGCTCTCCGCCATTATAGGTGGCGAGCCCGGCTCGAACCGGGACCATGTATGCTGGGGGAAGAAATCCCTTGGTCTGAAGCATCACTA
Organism: Triticum aestivum; assembly: GCF_018294505.1. Classification (NCBI taxonomy): domain Eukaryota; kingdom Viridiplantae; phylum Streptophyta; class Magnoliopsida; order Poales; family Poaceae; genus Triticum; species Triticum aestivum. The sequence continues at coordinate 520,681,353 of NC_057809.1, read as the reverse complement.
ATTTGCTGTGTAGGATGGAACATCTCTCCCAATCTCCAGGCTTGGGGCTAGGGGAGCGAGAGGAGGAGCTGCGTCGACCGGCCATGATGGAATAGATCTCTGTCGGATGCGCTCCGTTGAAGGCTCGCCAAGGGAGGATGGTGTGATTTGGATCTGAATCCTCGTCTTTTTAATAGGCAGCTCATTCACACAGCTAGGGGGGTAAATGTAAAAACACCCTTCCTCTTCACATTCGCTCAACACGTGGAAAGTGGCCATTATGGGGCGTGGAAGCCAAGGAGCGCAACATTCACAAGAGGCCGGACACTATTTCAACAGGTACACGGAATTTGGAGAGGAACCCGCCTTGCAATGCCGAAGACAATCTCCGCGCCGGACTCATCGTCATTGAAGCCTGGTTCGGGGGCTACTGAGGGAGTCCTGGATTAGGGGGTCTCCGGACAGCCAGGCTATATCCTTTGGCCGGACTGTTGGACTATGAAGATACAAGATTGAAGACTTTGTCTCGTGTCTGCATGGGACTCTACTTGGCATGGAAGGCAAGCTAGGCAGTACGGATATGGATATCTCCTCCTTTGTAACCGACCTTGTGTAATCCTAGCCCCCTCCAGTGTCTATATAAACCAGAGGGTTTAGTCCGTAGGACGACATACAATCATACCATAGGCTAGCTTCTAGGGTTTAGCCTCTCTGATCTCGTGGTAGATCTACTCTTGTACTACCCATATCATCAATATTAATCAAGCAGGACATAGGGTTTCACCTCCATCAAGAGGGCCAGAACCTGGGTAAAACATCGTGTTCCCTGCCTCCTGTTACCATCCGGCCTAGACGCACAGTTCGGGACCCCCTACCCGAGATCCGCCGGTTTTGACACCGACACATACCGATTGACAAAGGGAATTGTATACGGGATTACTTGAATCCTCGACATCCTGGTTCATCCGATGAGATCATCGTGGAACATGTGGGAGCCAACATGGGTATCCAGATCCCGCTGTTGGTTATTGAACAGAGAGTCGTCTCGGTCATGTCTGCGTGCCTCCCAAACCCGTAGGGTCTACACACTTAAGGTTCGATGACGCTAGGGTTGTAGAGATATTAGTATGCGGTAACCCGAAAGTTTTTTGGAGTCCCCGATGAGATCCCGGATGTCACGAGGAGTTCCGGAATGGTCCGGAGGTGAAGATTTATATATAGGAAGTCCAGTTTCGGCCATCGGGAAAGTTTCGGGGGTAATCGATATTGTACCGGGACCACCGGAAGGGTCCCAGGGGTCCACCGGGTGGGGCCACCTATCCCGGAGGGCCCCATGGGCCGAAGTGGGAGGGGAACCAGCCCATGGTGGGCTGGTGCACCCCCCATGGGCCTCCCCCTACACCTAGGGTTGGAAACCCTAGGGGTGGGGGGCGCCCCACTTGGCTTGGGGGGCAAGTCCCCCTTGGCCGCCACCCCCCTTGGAGATCCCATCTCCTAGGGCTGGCGCCCCCCTACGGGCCCTATATATAGTGGGGGGAGGGAGGGCAGCCAAACCCAAGCCTTGGCGCCTCCCTCTCCCTCGTAACACCTCTCCCTCTCTCGTTGGAGCTTGGCGAAGCCCTGCCGAGATCACCGCTGCTTCCACCACCACGCCGTCGTGCTGCTGGATCTCCATCAACCTCTCCTTCCCCTTGCTGGATCAAGAAGGAGGAGACGTCTTCCCAACCGTACGTGTGTTGAACGCGAATGTGCCATCCGTTCGGCACTTGGTCATCGGTGATTTGGATCACGACGAGTACGACTCCATCAACCCTGTTCTCTTGAACGCTTCCGCTCGCGATCTACAAGGGTATGTAGATGCACTCCCCTTTCCCTCGTTGCTAGATGACTCCATAGATTGATCTTGGTGATGCGTAGAAAATTTTAAACTTCTGCTACGTTCCCCAATAGTGGCATCATGAGCTAGGTCTATGCGTAGTTTCTATGCACGAGTAGAACACAAGTTGTTGTGGGCATCGATTTTGTCAATTTGCTTGCCGTAACTAGTCTTATCTTGATTTGGCGGCATCGGGGGATGAAGCGGCCCGGACCGACCTTACACGTACGCTTACGTGAGACTGGTTCCACCGACTGACATGCACTAGTTGCATAAGGTGGCTAGCGAGTGTCTGTCTCTCCCACTTTAGTCGGATCGGATTTGATGAAAAGGGTCCTTATGAAGGGTAAATAGAAGTTGGCATATCACGTTGTGGTTTTGGTGTAGGTAAGAAACGTTCTTGCTAGAAACCTATAGCAGCCATGTAAAAAACTTGCAACAACAATTAGAAGACGTCTAACTTATTTTTGCAGCATGTGCCATGTGATGTGATATGGCCAAAAGGATGTGATGAATGATATATGTGATGTATGAGATTGATCATGTTCTTGTAATAGGAATCACGACTTGCATGTCGATGAGTATGACAACCGGCAGGAGCCATAGGAGTTGTCTTAATTTATTTATGACCTGCGTGTCAACATAAACATCATGTAATTACTTTACTTTATTGCTAAACCGTTAGCCATAGTAGTAGAAGTAATAGATGACGAGACAACTTCATGAAGACACGATGATGGAGATCAAGATGATGGGGATCATGGTGTCATGCCGGTGACGACGATGATCATGGCGCCCCGAAGATGGAGATCAAAAGGAGCAAAATGATATTGGCCATATCATGTCACTATTTGATTGCATGTGATGTTTATCATGTTTTACATCTTATTTGCTTAGAATGATGGTAGCTTAAATAAGATGATCCCTCACAATAATTTCAATAAAGTGTTCCCCCTAACTGTGCACCGTTGCGAAGGTTCGTTGTTTCGAAGTACCGCGTGATGATCGGGTGTGATAGATTCTAACGTTCGAATACAACGGGTGTAAGCCAGATTTACACACACAATACACTTAGGTTGACTTGACGAGCCTAGCATGTACAGACATGGCCTCGGAACACGGAAGACCGAAAGGTCGAACATGAGTCGTATAGAAGATACGATCAACATGAAGATGTTCACCAATGATGACTAGTCCGTCTCACGTGATGATCGGACACGGCCTAGTTGACTCGGATCATGTATCACTTAGATGACTAGAGGGATGTCTGTCTGAGTGGGAGTTCATTAAATAATTTGATTAGATGAACTTAATTATCATGAACTTAGTCTAAAAACCTTTGCAAAATGTCTTGTAGATCAAATGGCCAACGCTCATGTCAACCTCAACTTCAACGCGTTCCTAGAGAAAACCAAGCTGAAAGATGATGGCAGCAACTATACGGACTGGGTCCAGAACCTGAGGATCATCCTCATAGCTGCCAGGAAAGCATATGTCCTAGAAGCACCGCTAGGTGATGCACCCATCCCAGAGAACCAAGACGTTATGAACACTTGGCAGTCACGTGCTGATGATTACTCCCTCGTTCAGTGCGGCATGCTTTACAGCTTAGAACTGGGGCTCCAAAAGCGTTTTGAGCGACACAGAGCATATGAGATGTTCGAAGAGCTGAAAATGGTTTTCCAAGCTCATGCCCGGGTCGAGAGATATGAAGTCTCCGACAAGTTCTACAGTTGTAAGATGAAGGAAAATAGTTCTGTCAGTGAGCACATACTCAAAATGTCTGGGTTGCACAACTGCTTGTCCCAGCTGGACATTAACCTCCCGGACGAGGCGGTCATTGACAGAATCCTTCAGTCGCTCCCACCTAGCTACAAGAGCTTTGTGATGAAGTACAATATGCAGGAGATGGTGAAAACTATTCCTGAAGTATTTTCAATGCTGAAATCAGCGGAGGTGGAAATCAAAAAGGAACATCAAGTGTTGATGGTCAATAAAACCACTAGTTTGAAGAAAGGAAAGGGTAAGAAGAACTTCAAGAAGGACGGCAAGGGAGTTGCCGCGCCTGGTAAATCAGTTGCCGGGAAGAAGCCAAAGAATGGACCCAAACCTGAGACTGAGTGCTTTTATTGCAAGGGAAAGGGACACTGGAAGCGGAACTGCCCCAAATACTTAGCGGATAAGAAGGCCGGCAACACTAAAGGTATATGTGTTATACATGTAATTGATGTGTACCTTACCAGTACTTGTAGTAGCTCCTGGGTATTTGATACCGGTGCGGTTGCTCACATTTGTAACTCAAAACAGGAGCTACGGAATAAGCGGAGACTAGCGAAGGACGAGGTGACGATGCGCGTCGGAATGGTTCCAAGGTCGATGTGATCGTCGTCGGCACGCTACCTCTACATTTACCTACGGGATTAGTTTTAAACCTCAATAATTGTTATTTAGTGCCAGATTTGAGCATGAACATTGTATCTGGATCTCGTTCAATACGAGATGGCTACTCATTTAAATTCGAGAATAATGGTTGTTCTATTTATATGAGAGATATGTTTTATGGTCATGCTCCGCTGGTCAATGGTTTATTCTTAATGAATCTCGAACGTGATGTTACACATATTCATAGTGTGAATACCAAAAGATATAAGATTGATAATGATAGTCCCACATATCTGTGGCACTGCCGCCTTGGTCACATTGGTGTCAAACGCATGAAGAAGCTCCATACAGATGGAGTTTTGGAGTCTCTTGATTTCGAATCATTTGCACGTGTGAACCATGCCTCATGGGTAAAATGACCAAGACTCCGTTCTCCGGAACAATGGAGCGAGCAACCAACTTATTGGAAATTATACATACTGATGTGTGCGGTCCAATGAGCGTTGAGGCTCGCGGTGGATATCGTTATGTTCTCACTCTCACTGATGACTTAAGTAGATATGGGTATGTCTATTTGATGAAACACAAGTCTGAGACCTTTGAAAAGTTCAAGGAATTTCAGAATGAGGTAGAGAATCAACGTGACCGAAAGATAAAATTCTTACGATCAAATCGTGGGGGAGAATATTTAAGTCATGAATTTGGTACACACTTAAGGAAATGTGGAATCGTTTCACAACTCACGCCGCCTGGAACACCTCAGCGTAACGGTGTGTCGAAACATCGTAATCGCACTCTATTGGATATGGTGCGATCTATGATGTCACTCACTGATTTACCGCTATCATTTTGGGGATACGCTCTAGAGACAGCTATTTTCACTTTAAATAGGGCCCCGTCTAAATCCGTTGAGACGACACCGTATGAATTATGGTTTGGGAAGAAACCTAAGCTATCGTTTCTAAAAGTTTGGGGATGCGATGCTTATGTCAAGAAACTTCAACCTGAAAAGCTCGAACCCAAGTCGGAAAAATGCGTCTTCATAGGATAACCTAAGGAAACCATTGGGCATCCTTCTACCTCAGATCCGAAGGCAAGATCTTTGTTGCCAAGAACGGGTCCTTTCTGGAGAAAGAGTTTCTCTCGAGAGAAGTAAGTGGGAGGAAAGTAGAACTCGATGAAGTACTGCCTCTTGAACCGGAAAGTAGAGCAGCTGAGGAAGATGTTCATGTGGTGCCCGCACCGACTAGAGAGGAAGTTAATGATAATGATCAAGGTACTTCGGATCAAGTTGCTACTGAACTTCGAAGGTCCACAAGGACACGTTCCACACCATCGTGGTATGGCAACCCTGTCCTGGAAATCATGTTGTTAGACAACGGTGAACCTTTGAACTATGAAGAAGCAATGGCGGGCCCAGATTCCAACAAATGGCTTGAAGCCATGCAATCCCAGATAGGATCCATGTATGACAACAAAGTATGGACTTTGACAGACTTGCCCGATGATCGGCGAGCGATAGAGAATAAATGGATCTTTAAGAAGAAGACAAACGCGGATGGTAATGTTACCATCTATAAGGCTCGACTTGTCGCTAAGGGTTATCGACAAGTTCAAGCGGTTGACTATGATGAGACCTTCTCACCCGTAGCGAAGCTGAAGTCCGTCTGAATCATGTTAGCAATTGCCACATACTATGATTATGAGATATGGCAAATGGACGTCAAAACGGCATTCCTTAATGGCTTTCTTAAGGAAGAATGGTATATGATGCAGCCGGAAGGTTTTGTCTATCCTAAGAATGCTAACAAGGTATGCAAGCTCCAGCGCTCCATCTATGGGCTGGTGCAAGCATCTCGGAGTTGGAACATTCGCTTTAATGAAATGATCAAAGCGTTTGGGTTTATGCAGACTTATGGAGAAGCCTGCGTTTACAAGAAAGTGAGTGGGAGCTCTGTAGCATTTCTCATATTATATGTGGATGACATACTTTTGATGGGAAATGATATAGAACTTTTGGACAGTCTTAAGGCCTACTTGAATAAGTGTTTTTCAATGAAGGACCTTGGAGAAGCTGCTTACATATTAGGCATCAAGATCTATAGAGATAGATCGAGACGCCTCATAGGTCTTTCACAAAGCACATACCTTGATAAGATATTGAAGAAGTTCAATATGGATCAGTCCAAGAAGGGGTTCTTGCGTGTGTTGCAAGGTGTGAAATTGAGCTCAACTCAATGTCCGACCACGGCAGAAGATAGAGAAAAGATGAGTGTCGTCCCCTATGCCTCAGCCATAGGGTCTATCATGTATGCCATGTTGTGTACCAGACTTGATGTAAACCTTGCCGTGAGTTTGGTAGGAAGGTACCAAAGTAATCCCGGCATGGAACACTGGACAGCAGTCAAGAACATCCTGGAGTACCTGAAAAGGACTAAGGATATGTTTCTCGTATATGGAGATGACGAGGAGGTCGTCATAAAGGGTTACGTCGACGCTAGCTTCGACACAGATCTGGATGACTCTAAGTCACAAACCGGATACGTGTATATTTTGAATGGTGGGGCAGTAAGCTGGTGCAGTTGCAAGCAAAGCGTCGTGGCGGGATCTACATGTGAAGCGGAGTACATGGCAGCCTCGGAGGCAGCGCATGAAGCAATCTGGATGAAGGAGTTCATCACCGACCTAGGAGTCATACCCAATGCGTCGGGGCCGATCACTCTCTTACGTGACAACACTGGAGCTATTGCCCTTGCCAAGGAGCCCAGGTTTCACAAGAAGACCAGGCACATCAAGCGTCGCTTCAACTCCATTTGTGAAAATGTTCAAGATGGAGACATAGATATTTGCAAAGTACATACGGATCTGAATGTCGTAGATCCGTTGACTAAACCTCTTCCGCGAGCAAAACATGATCAACACCAGAACTCTATGGGTGTTCGATTCATCACAATGTAACTAGATTATTGACTCTAGTGCAAGTGGGAGACTGTTGGAAATATGCCTTAGAGGCAATAATAAAATGATTATTATTATATTTCCTTGTTCATGATAATTGTCTATTATTCATGCTATAATTGTGTTATCTAGAAATCATAATACATGTGTGAATACATAGACCATAACATGTCCCTAGTGAGCCTCTAGTTAACTAGTTCGTTGATCAATAGATAGTCATGGTTTCCTGACTATGGACATTGGATGTCATTGACAACGGGATCACATCATTAGGAGAATGAAGTGATGGACAAGACCCAATCCTAAGCATAACACAAGATCGTGTAGTTCGTTTGCTAGAGCTTTTCCAATGTCAAGTATCATTTCCTTAGACCATGAGATCGTGTAACTCCCGGATGCTGTAGGAGTGCTTTGGGTGTACCAAACGTCAAAACGTAACTGGGTGACTATAAAGGTATACTACAGGTATCCCTGAAAGTATCTGTTGGGTTGACATGGATCGAGACTGGGATTTGTCACTCCGTATGACGGAGAGGTATCTCTGGGCCCACTCGGTAATGCATAATCACAATGAGCTCAATGTGACCAAGTGTTTGGTCACGGGATCATGCATTACGGTATGAGTAAAGTGACTTGCCGGTAACGAGATTGAACGAGGTATTGGGATACCGACGATCGAATCTCGGGCAAGTAACATACCGGTTGACAAAGGGAATTGTATACGGGATTACTTGAATCCTCGACATCGTGGTTCATTCGATGAGATCATTGTGGAACATGTGGGAGCCAACATGGGTATCCAGATCCCGCTGTTGGTTATTGACCAGAGAGTGGTCTCGGTCATGTCTGCGTGTCTCCCGAACCCGTAGGGTCTACACACTTAAGGTTCGGTGACGCTAGGGTTGTAGAGATATTAGTATGCGGTAACCCGAAACTTGTTCGGAGTCCCGGATGAGATCCCGGACGTCACGAGGAGTTCCGGAATGGTCCGGAGGTGAAGATTTATATATAGGAAGTCCAGTTTCGGCCATCGGAAAAGTTTTGGGGGTAATCGGTATTGTATCGGGACCACGGGAAGGGTTCCGGGGGTCCACCGGGTGGGGCCACCTATCCCGGAGGGCCCCATGGGCCGAAGTGGGAGGGGAACCAGCCCATGGTGGGCTGGCGCGCCCCCCATGGGCCTCCCCCTGCGCCTAGGGTTGGAAACCCTATGGGTGGGGGGCGCCCCACTTGGCTTGGGGGGCAAGTCCCCCTTGGCCACCACCCCTCCTTGGAGATCCCATCTCCTAGGGTCGGCGCCCCCCTAGGGGCCCTATATATAGTGGGGGGGAGGGAGGGAAGCCGAACCCAAGCCTTGGCGCCTCCCTCTCCCTCGTAACACCTCTCCCTCTCTCGTTGGAGCTTGGCGAAGCCCTGCCAAGATCACCGCTGCTTCCACCACCACGCCGTCGTGCTGCTGAATCTGCATCAACCTCTCCTTCCCCTTGCTGGATCAAGAAGGAGGAAACGTCTTCCCAACCGTACGTGTGTTGAACGCGAAGGTGCCGTCCGTTCGGCACTTGGTCATCGGTGATTTGGATCACGACGAATACGACTCTATCAACCCCTTTCTCTTGAACGCTTCCGCTCGCGATCTACAAGGGTATGTAGATGCACTCCCCTTTCCCTCGTTGCTAGATGACTCCATAGATTGATCTTGGTGATGCGTAGAAAATTTTAAAATTCTGCTGCTTTCCCCAACATGATCATGTCTAACAGTTTTACCGCGTCGTCGCCGTCCTCCTGGAGCCATCTCCCCCTACGTAAGCCGCTCTGTCAGCGGTCGTCGCCGCGCGTCCACGGGTGCACTATGGCCGACCGAGCTTTAATGGCGTCGTGGCCGCTTCTCCTCTGCGCCCTCGGCCCCCTTACCCTGTGCACTTATGTAGCTCGTCTGTTGCCTCCCTCGTCGCCTTCTCGTGCCACCCCATGGCCGCTGAGCCTCGCCAGAGCTTCGGTCGGACGCGAGCGGCGGCACCCGAGCCCTTGCCCTCGCCCCGCCTATATAAAGACCACCCGAGTCCTCCCGAGCACCTCACCAGCCTCACCACCCTCCTCTGGTCCTGCCTAGCCACTTCCCCGAGCTCGAGGAGCTCCACAGCCCGCCCAATGCCGCCATGGCCGCCGCTCGGCTTCTCCTAAATTGGCTCAAGCCGAGCCCTCCCCTTCCTTTCTTCCACCACTGATGGCCTCCCCCAATACCGGAGAACCTCCCCATCCCCTTTGTTTCCCTCCGGAGATAGCGTGGTCGCGCGCCCTCGAGATTGGACGCCGCCGCTGCCCTTTGGCTCCTTGAGCTGCCGCCGTCCCGCTCCTCCCCGGTGCTTGTACTGCATCTGGTTGGATGCGGCTCCCCCTCCCAAGCACTTCGGTGGCCGAAGCTCCACTCGAGGCTGCCGGAATCACCCAGGCCAGCTCCGGCGCTGCACGGCGTGCCTCTGCCTCGCGGGCGCGAGTGAGGAAGAAGACGACCGTGAGCTAGGCGGGCCCCATGTCGCCTCGACCCCACTGGTCAGCCACACGGGCGTTGACCCCGCCCTGTCCACGTGGATAAGTGGCGGGTCCCACCTGTAAGTCTCTCGTGTTGACCCAGTGGCCCCGCTGACCGTTTTAACTGAAGGCGTATTCCTAGGAATACGCTTTTCTTTGAAGAAAACGCATTCCGTTTCTCCTTTGGCTGAAAATACGTTTTCACTTTCTGAAGACGTAATCTGAGAAATGCGCTTTCTGTTTTTCAGCTCAGGGGCCTGTTTGTAGAGATTCTTTTACAGATTGGTCCCAGAACTTTGTCGGGCTATAACTTTTTGATCCTAACTCCAAATCAGGTGAATCCAAATCCCACCTCTTCATTTCGTTGAGCCCGCTCTGTTGGTTTCATTTTCACTATGGTTTGACACTGTGAAAATGACCATTTTGCCCTTGCGCTTCATCAGCCCCTCCGAGAGAGAACGTTTTTGGGCAATTCTTTCTGCGAGTTTCTCGCACTTCTTCCCGGTGATTTCTTCATCCCCAGGCAGTAGCATTGGTTTTCAACTTGAATCTTTAATAACTGTATGTTTGTTTTGCTACTGCTGTCGTTAGTTCGGTTATGCTTATGGATCAGTGGTTACCATCATGCTATGCTTTCTTGCACATTGTTATCATGAACTACTTACTAGTATTACTTTGTTATTTTTCATGCTTGCTAGTAGCACATGTTGGGTTGGTCATGTTCTTCGATGCATGACTAATGTTGATTACCAGTATCGTTAATATACATTGTTCCTTTGCTGTTAGTTGGTTAAGTGTTTGCTTGGTTATGTTATTGATGTGTTCTTGCATGGTATTTATTTGTTGATGATAATGGTCATGTTATGAGTAATGTTGCACGTGTAATATTCATGCTCGTCATTATGCCATGCTTAGTTGGATATGATTCATTGTTGATATGGTGGATAGTTAGGTTATACCCTCATGCTTATGTTGATATCATGCTCATGCATTATAATTGCATCATGTTATTTTATCATGGCTCAACACATTGCATTCAAGTTTAACCGGATTAAATTGAACTTGAACAACTGTTAGCTGAGTCATGGTGCCACCATATCGAGCTGACCAGTGCAACCACGCTTACCTATTGGGAAGGTCTTAACTGGGTCTATTGTCATGCCTCTCGTCGGTGCCTCCAACGAGGGAAGGTTATGGGCGCGCTACCTGATTAGTTAGGCGGACATAAATCTTGTGTGCCCGTTGTTGTTGTATGGATCCTTTTCCCCGTTTGGGACCGTTTATGTTTTGCCACGACGGTGGTCGTTGGTGTCTTTGGTAGGCACGGGGCCACCCATGACTTAGCCCAAAGGGGAGTTGGTCAGAGTGGCCGGGAGAGTGTCATGGCAGTAGGACGGTTTTGTCGGAATGCCGTTGGTCCACCCTGATGACCAGCAAGTGTATGGGATCTATCGTAGCCTATTCGATAAGTAAGAGTGTCAAACCCAACGAGGAGCAGAAGGAAACGATAAGCGGTTTTCAGCAAGGTATTTTCTGCAAGCACTGAAATTATCGGTAACAGATAGTTTTGTGATAAGGTAATTTGTAACAAGTAGCAAGTAATAAAAGTAAATAAGGTGCAGCAAGATGGCCCAAACCTTTTTGTAGCAAAGGACAAGCCTGGAGAAACTCTTATATGAAGTAAAGCGCTCCCGAGGACACATGGGAATTATCGTCAAGCTAGTTTTCATCATGCTCATATGATTCGCGTCCGGTACTTTGATAATCTGATATGTGGGTGGACCGGTGTTTGGGTACTGCCCTTACTTGGGCGAGCATCCCACTTATAATTAACCCCCATTGCAAGCATCCACAACTACAACAGAAGTATTAAGGTAAACCTAACCATAACATGAAACATATGGATCCAAATCAGCCCCTTACGAAGCAACACATAAACTAGGGTTTAAACTTTTGTCACTCTAGCAACCCATCATCTACTTATTACTTCCCAATGCCTCCCTCTAGGCCCAAACAATGGTGAAGTGTCATGTAGTCGACGTTCACATGACACCACTAGAGGGATGACAACATACATCTCATCAAAATATCGAACGAATACCAAATTCACATGACTACTTATAGCAAGACTTCTCCCATGTCCTCAGGAACAAACGTAACTACTCACAAGCATATTCATGTTCATAATCAGAGGGGTATTAATATTCATAATGGATCTGAACATATGATCTTCCACCAAGTAAACCAACTAGCATCAACTACAAGGAGTAATCAACACTACTAGCAACCCACAGGTACCAATCTGAGGTTTGGATACAAGGATTGGATACAAGAGATGAACTAGGGTTTGAGATGAGATGGTGCTGGTGAATATGTTCATGGAGATTGACCCCCTCCCGATGAGAGGATCGTTGGTGATGATGATGGTGATGATTTCCCCCTCTTGGAGGGAAGTTTCCCCGGCAGAACAGCTCCGTCGGAGCCCTAGATTGGTTCCGCCAAGGTTCAACCTCGTGGCGGCGGAGTTTCATCCCGAGAGCTTGCTTATGATTTTTTCCTCGATGAAAGACTCCATATAGCCAAAGATGGGCATCGGAGGGCCACCAGGGGGCCCACGAGGCAGGGGGCGTGCCCAAGGGGTAGGGCGCACCCCCACCCTCGTGGACGATGGGTGGCCCCCCTCTGGTACTTCTTTCGCCCAATATTTTATATATATTCCGAAAATAATCCCCGTGGAGTTTCAGGACTTTTGGAGATGTGTAGAATAGGTCTCTAATATTTACTCCTTTTCCAGCCCAGAATTCCAGCTGTCGGCATTCTCCCTCTTCATGTAACCCTTGTAAAAAAAGAGAGAATATGCATAAGTATTGTGACATAATGTGTAATAACAGTCCATAATGCAGTAAATATCGATATAAAAACATGGTGAAAAATGGACGTATCAACTCCCCCAAGCTTAGACCTCGCTTGTCCTCAAGCGAAAGCCGAGATCGAAAAATATGTCCACATGTTTAGAGATAGAGGTGTCGATAAAATAAAATACGGACATGAGGGCATCATGATCATTCTTAGAACAGCAACATATATATATATATATGATAATATATATATATATATATATATATTGTCATATGATCTCTTATGCTAAAATAACAATTCATTCACATACTCAAGTATGAATCAGAAACTTCATTGAAAACTAACAAACTATAATCTCAGTCATTAAAGCAATTGAAATTTATCATAACATCGGAAAGAGTCAATATAAGAGCTTTTCAGCAAGTCCACATACTCAACTATCATTTAGTTTTTCCCAATTGCTAACACTCATGCGATATTTATGGTTATGAAGTTTTAATCGGACACAGAGAAAGATAGGGGCTTATAGTTTTGCCTCTCAACTTTTTACCTCAAGGGTAATGTCAACAACAATAGTTCATGAAAACCCACATCCAATTAGCCATATATATCAGGATCTTTCCAACACATTGTGCTTGCCAAAGGATGAAATGTAAAAAGGAAAGGTGAAGATCACCGTGACTTTTTGCATGAAGTAATAGACAAGAATAAAAGATAGGCCCTTCACAGAGGGAAGCAGAGGTTGTCATGTGCTTTTATGGTTGGATGCACGAAATCTTAATGCGAAAGAATATCACTTTATATTGCCACTTGTGATATGGACCTTTATTATGCAGTCCGTCGCTTTTATTTCTTCCACATCACAAGATCGAATAAAGCTTATTTTCTCCACACTAATAAATCATACATATTTAGAGAGCAATTTTTATTGCTTGCAACGATGACAACTTACTTGAAGGATCTTACTCAATCCATAGGTAGATATGGTGGACTCTCATGGCAAAACTAGGTTTAAGGATATTTGGAAGCACAAGTAGTATCTCTACTTGGTGCAAAGAAATTGGCTAGCATGAGAGGGAAAGGCAGGCTCAACATGTTGGATGATCCATGACAATATAATTTATCTTACATGTAAGAAAACATAACCCATTACGTTGTCTTCCTTGTCCAACATCAACTCTTTAGCATGTCATATTTTAATGAGTGCTCACAATCATAAAAAGATGTCCAAGATAGTATATTTATATGTGTAAACCTCTCTTTCTTTATTACTTCCTATTAATTGCAATGATGACCAAAACTATGTTTGTCAAATCTCAATAAGTTTTATTCATCATACTCTTTATATGTGAGCTCATTACTCTCCATAAGATCCATATGATCTCTTTATTTTTTTTCTTTCTCTTTTATTCTATTCCCTCAAGATCAGAGTAAGATAATCAAGCCCTTGACTCAACACTAATCTTTATTATATAGCTCACAGACTCGATTACATAGAAGGATCATAAAGCAACATAAAAAACTAGATCATACCAAAACTCTATTCTACTAGATCAAGATATTATCAAAAGGATCGAACTAAGAAAACGGTAAAGATAAAAGTGTGATGGTGATACGATACTAGGGCACTCCCCCAAGCCCATACCCATGTGTTTGTCTCCTTCCTCGGAGGTGGTGATGATGGGGTTGTTGATGATGTAGGCTTATCGTCCATCTTCCAAGGCATAGGCTCACCATCATAGAAGGATGATCGAGTCTCCGAGATCCTCAAATCTGCAGCCAAGCTAATCCTCTTGAATCTATATTCATACTCACAGTTTTGGTTTTGCAAGTCATAGATCTGGGCTTGTAGGCGCTCGATTTTCTCGTGAAGCTTGAAGATGGCCTCCCCAATGTTCTTGTCATCCAGCTTGTGGTTGTTGGTGAACTCCATGATCATTATATGATTGGAGTCGAGTCCACATTCCACCATCTCCTAGCACTTGAAAATTGTTGCTCCAATGCCTCGAGATTTCTCTCCACGCTTCCGGTCCTCCTCGGTCCCTCCACATCATGGATGTGCAGCAAACCCTCATGCATCTCAATGGTTTGAGGGTGTTGCAGCACCTCCGCAAGGTAGGGGTTGATGACCTTCTCGAAGAACTTGTCCTTGGGGGCACTTGAAGAAGCCATGGCGATCTAGATCTATCAGAAAAACAGCTTGAAACAAAGACAGAGGATATTTGCGTGATACGGTGGTCAAAACCTTCGGGAGATTATATAATGATTTTTTACCGACCAAAAGAAGTATCATGCAAGAAAACGGAGTCTGGAGAGCACACGAGGTGTCCATGAGGCAGGGGGCGCACCTAGGGGGTAGGGCGCGCCCTCCACCCTCGTGGAAGCCCCGTGTCCTTCCCGGACTGCTTCTTATTTTCCTATTTTCTTAAATATTCCAAAACAGAGAAAAATTGCCATTAGAACTGTTTTGGAGTCGGTTTACTTATTGTACCGCGTACCTGTTCCTTTTCGGAGTCTGAAAAGTTCTAGAAAGTGTCTCTTATGTATTCCTCCGGGGTTACGGTTTCAATAACATTAGTTTCAAAATTTATGGGATTACCTGAGATATAATGTTTGATTCTTTGACCGTTCACCACCTTCGGATTTGTGCCTTCGAAGTTGTTGATTTTTATGGCACCGGAACGGTAGACCTCCTCTATGACGTAAGGACCTTCCCATTTAGAGAGGAGTTTGCCTACAAAAAAATCTTAAATGAGAGTTGGATAACAATACATAATCGCCTACATTAAACTCACATTTTTGTATCCTTTTGTCATGCCATCTTTTAACTTTTTCTTTAAACAGTTTGGCATTCTTGTAGGCCTGGGTTCTCCATTCATCAAGTGAGATAATGTCAAAAAGCTTCTTCTCACCAACAAGTTTGAAATCATAGTTGAGCTCTTTCATAGACCAATATGCCTTATGTTCTAATTCAAGAGGTAAGTGACATGCTTTACCATAAACCATTTTATATGGAGACATACCCATAGGATTTTTATATGCAGTTCTATAAGCCCATAATGCATCATCAAGTTTCTTGGACCAATTCTTTCTAGATCTATTGATAGTTCTATAAGCTCTCTATTGCTAAGTTCTACTTGACCACTAGACTGTGGATGATAAGGAGATGCAATTCTATGATTAACATCATACTTAGCAAGCATTTTATGAAAAGCGCCATGAATAAAATGTGAACCACCATCAGTCATTAGGTATCTAGGGACTCCAAACCTCGGAAAAATAAGTTCTTTAAGCATCTTAATAGAGGTGTTATGATCAGCACTACTAGTTGGAATAGCTTCTACCCACTTAGTAACGTAATCAACAGCAACTAAAATATGTGTATACCCATTAGAGGAAGGAAAAGGTCCCATATAGTCAAAGCCCCAAACATCAAATGGTTCAATAACAAGTGAATAATTCATAGGCATTTCTTGATGTCTACTAATATTACCAATTCTTTGACATTCATCACAAGACAAGACAAACTTATGGGCATCCTTGAGGAGAGTAGGCCAATAAAAATCGGATAGCAATACCTTGTGTGCAGTTCTATCTCCAGCATGGTGTCCTCCATAAGCCTCGGAGTGGCACTTGCATAGGATCTATTCCTGTTCATGCTCAGGTACACAACGTCTAATAACACCATCTACTCCTTTATAAAGATGTGGGTCATCCCAAAAGTAATGTCTTAAATCATAGAACTTTTTCTTTTGCTGGTATGTGAAACTAGGTGGTATAAACTTAGCAATGATGTAATTAGCATAATCATCATACCATGGAGCAGTACGAAAAGCATTTATGACCACTAGTTGTTCATCAGGAAAGCTATCATCAATAGGTAGTGGGTCATCAAGAACATTTTCTAACCTAGACAAGTTGTCTGCAACAGGGTTCTCAGCTCCCTTTCTATCAATAATATGCAAATCAAATTCTTGAAGCAAGAGAACCCATCTAATAAGTCTAGGTTTAGCATCTTTCTTTTCCATAAGATATTTAATAGCAGCATGATCAGTGTGAACAGTTACTTTAGAATCAACAATATAAGGTCTGAACTTATCACAAGCAAATACAACTACTAAAAATTATTTTTCAGTAGTAGCATAATTTCTTTGGGCACTGTCTAGAGTTTTACTAGCATACTGAATAACATTTAATTTCTTATCAAGTATTTGTCCTAGAACAGCCCCTACAACGTAATCACTAGCATCACACATAATTTCAAATGGTTTTCAATAACATCAACTTTAGCTTTATCAACTTCAATACCTCTTTCAGAAATTTTATGCCCCAAGACAATACCATCATTAACCATAAAGTGGCACTTCTCCCAATTCAAAACAAGATTAGTTTCTTCACATCCCTGCAAAACTCGATCAAGGTTGCTTAAGCAATCATCAAAAGAAGTTCCGTAAACAGAGAAATCATCCATGAAAACCTCAACAATCTTTTCACAGAAGTCAGAGAATATAGCAGTCATACATCTTTGAAAGGTAGCAGGTGCATTACATAAACCAAAAGGCATACATCTATAAGCAAAGGTACCGAAAGGGAAAGTAAAAGCTGTCTTTTCTTGATCCTCCCTCTTTTGACACAGGTATTTGAGAGAAACTAGAATAACCATCTAGAAAGCAAAAATATGTATGTTTGGATAATGTTTCTAGCATTTCATTAATAAAAGGTAAAGGGTAATGATCCTTTTTAGTAGCTTTATTTAATTTGCGGAAATCAATTACCATTCTATAACCTGTAACGATTCTTTGTGGGATCAATTCATCTTTATCATTAGGAACAACAGTAATACCTCCCTTCTTAGGGACACAATGGACATGACTTACCCACTGACTATCAACAAGGGGGTAAATTATACCTGCCTCCATAAGCTTTAGTATTTCTTTTCTTACCCCTTCTTTCATCTTAGGATTTAACCGTCGTTGGTGATCAACAACCGGTTTAGCGTCTTTCTCCAGCTTTATTTTGTGCTGGCATAGAGTGGGACTAATGCCCTTAAGATCATCAAGAGTATATCCAATAGCAGCATGGTGCTTCTTTAGAGTTTTCAATAATTTCTTTTCTTCATGCTCTGTAAGGTTAGCACTAATAATAACAGGATATATCTCTTTCTCACCAAGATAAGCATATTTAAGAGTATCAGGTAAAGGTTTAAGCTCAAACACGGGATCACCCTTAGGTGGAGGAGGATCCCCTATGATTTCAACAGGGAAGTTGTGTTTCAAAATAGGTCCCTGTTTAAAGAATACTTCATATATTTCCCTTCTTTCATTCATAAATATACCATTTTCATGGTCTAGCAAATATTGTTCTAGAGGGTCACTAGGAGGCACGACAATATAAGCAAGACCAATAATTTCATCTTTACTAGGCAATTCTTTATCGTGGGGTTGTCTACGAAATTTGGTAAAATTAAAATCATGAGACATTTCCCCTAAACCAACCGAAACAATATCCTTATTGCAGTTTATCTTAGCATTAACAATATTCAAGAAGGGTCTACCAAATATAATGGGACAAAAGTCATCTTGTGGGGAACCAAGAACAAGAAAATTGGCAGGATATTTAACTTTCCCACACAAGACTTCAACATCTCTAACAATCCCAACTGGTGAAATAGTATCTCTATTGGCAAGCTTAATAGTAACATCTATCTCTTCTATTTCAGCAGGTGCAATATCATGCATAATTTCTTTGTACAAGGAATGAGGAATTGCACTTGCACTAGCACACATATCACATAAGCCATGATAGCAATGATCTCCTATTTTAACATAAATAACAGGCATGCCTACAATAGGTCTATGTTTATTTTTAGTATCAGATCTAGCAATTCTAGCAGATTCATTGCAGAAGTAAATAACATGCCCATCAATATTATCGGCCAAGAGATCTTTAACCATAGCAACACTAGGTTCAACTTTAATTTGCTCAGGGGGTTTAGGTGTCTTAATATTACTTTTGTTAACCACAGTTGAAGCTTTAGCATGACCCTTTATTCTAACAGGGAAAGGTGGTTTCTCAACATAAGCAGTAGGAACAACAGAATCATTATAAGTGATGGTCTTTTCTTCAACTTTAATAGGTGCAACTACTTTTACTTCAATGGGAGGATTATATTTAAACCACTTCTACTTAGGGAGATCAACATGAGTAGTAAAGGATTCACAGAAAGAAGCTACTATCTTAGAGTCAAGTCCATATTTAGTGCTAAATTCACGGGAAGCATCGGTATCCACAAAAGATTTAACACAATCAAACTTAGGTGTTATACCTGACTCCTTACCTTTGTTGAGGTCCCAATCTTCAGAGTTGCGTTTAATTATTTCCAATAAATCCCATTTGAATTCAATAGTCTTCATCATAAAAGATCCAGTACAAGAAGTATCGAGCATGGAGCGATTATTGAGAGAAAGCCGATCATAATTTTTTTGAATAATCATTTCTTTTGAGAGCTCATGATTGGGGCGTGAATATAACATTGACTTAAGCCTCCCCCAAGCTTGAGTGATGCTTTCTCCTTCGTGAGGCCAAAAATTATATATATAATTACGATCATGATGAACCAGATGCATAGGATAAACCTTATGATGAAATTCCAATTTCAATCGTTGGTAGTTCCATGATCCAATATCATCACATAGCCTAAGCCATGTCAATGCATCTCCCTTCAAATATAAAGGGAATACCTTCTTCTTGATAACATCCCCGGGCATACCTGCAAGCTTAAATAATCCACAAAATTCATCCACATAGATTAGGTGCAAATCGGGATGTAATGTTCCATCACCTGTAAAAGGATTAGCTTGCTGTTTCTCTATCATACCCAAAGGAATTTAAAAGTAAACATTTTCAGTAGGTTCAGTAGGTTGAGGAGCAACTCTTCGCTGTACTGGTCGGGGTGAAGATACCCCGAACAAGCCTCTCAAAGGATTATGTTCCATAGTAACAAGTGACAGTAAATTTCAGCACACTATATAAATTTTTCCTTACCAAATTCCACCTACCAAAGGAACTTCACTCCCCAGCAACGGCGCCAGAAAAGAGTCTTGATGACCCACAAGTGTAGGGGATCTATCATAGCCTTTTTGATAAGTAAGAGTGTCGAACCCACCGAGGAGCAGAAGGAAATGATAAGCGGTTTTCAGCAAGGTATTTTCTGCAAGCACTGAAATTATCGGTAACAGATAGTTTTTTGATAAGGTAATTTGTAACGAGTAGCAAGTAATAAAAGTAAATAAGGTGCAGCAATATGGCCCAATCCTTTTTGTAGCAAAGGACATGCCTGGACAAACTCTTATATGAAGTAAAGTGCTCCCGAGGACACATGGGAATTATCATCAAGCTAGTTTTCATCACGCTCATATGTTGATATCACGCTCATGCATTATAATTGCATCATGTTATTTTATCATGGCTCAGCATATTGCATTCAAGTTTAACCGGATTAAATTGAACTTGAACAACTGTTGGCTGAGTTATGGTGCCACCATATCGAGCTGACTAGTGCAACCACGCTTACCTATTGGGAAGGTCTTAACTGGGTCTATTGTCATGCCTCTCGCCGGTGCCTCCAACGAGAGAAGGTTATGGGTGCGCACTACCCTGATCAGGTAGGCGGACATAAACCTCGTGTGCCCGTTGTTGTTGTTGTTGTTGTATGGATCCTTGTCCCCGTTTGGGACCGTTTATGTTTTGCCACGACGGTGGTTGTTGGTGTCTTTGGTAGGCACGGGGCCACCCATGACTTAACCCAAAGGGGAGTTGGTCGGAGTGGCCGGGAGAGTGTCATGGCAGTAGGACGGTTTTGTCGGAACGCCGTTGGTCCACCCGAATGGGAGTGCGAGGCCATGGGTTCCGTGGTGTGGGTACTGTGTGCTAACCTCTGCAGAGTGTATATTAAATCTATCGATAGCCATGCCCACGGATAAGGGCCCAATTCATGTCGGTCACACTATGGGTCAACAGTAATAGTAATAACTTGCTTAATAACAACCCTGGTTCGATGACGAGATAAGTTGGTGGTGATCGTGAAATGATCACTGTTTGGTTACGAGATAACTCGTTGAACCAAGAGTGGTTCCGTTTGTGATCCGTGAATGATCATCATGGTGTCGAGGATACCGAGTGATTGGATATTCGTGATGTTGTGCGAGAATCGTGGGTGAAGATCAAGCTCCTTGTGGTCATTTAATGATTACTACGTATTGTTTATACCAAGCTTGATTTGATCCTAAGATGATCGTGTGATGTCCGAGGTTGGTAAGTGATGCATATGTTGGTTACGAAGTAACCCGAGCAGAATAAATGATGCATATAGTGTCATCATGTTGCATGCTAGTATTGTCAGATTTATATGTTCATGCCATGCTCATATTGTTCTAGCTGTACCTTGTTCATGTTGTTCATGCCATGTTATCCTGATGATCTCATGATAATTCCTGCTTAACCTATAATTGCCATGTTGTTGTTGGTCTTGAATGCTTTTGGTTATTATGAGCTTGCAAGTACATTCCATGTACTGACCTGGCGTGTCATGCCAGTTTGCAGGTCATGCCGTGATTACTTGATTGCTTGGCGTGGTTTCCGTTCGTGCGAGCTAGGATAAGCGTTCCAGCCAGAGTCCCTGCAGAGTGGAGTTCACCATCGTCATCGTTCTTCCGCTGCTAGAGTTATTCCGCTGCATCGAGTTGTTCTCCTGCTTGCATAGAGCAACTGAGGAGGGCGTAGTGTCGCCGTGCCGATGTTATTCATTGTAATATCGGAGACATTGTATTCATATTCCTGTAATAATAGAAAGCTGGTTTGTTCTATGCTAAGCAGTGTCGTATTCCAGAAGACTTCTCCTCGATCTCTGGGCTGGAATACATGGTATTCCGGTTTCTCTGAGCCGAGGTGGCACACTACGGGTAGGGCTATGTTGAAACCAACTAACTCATACATGACGGTTCATCATCTTTATCAATGATGGGGAAATATCTTGAATGTTGTGCAAAGAAAACAGACAGACAACACAACAAGTTCTGCTAGCACATTAAGTTGACGTACAACCCTTTCTAAAAAAAGTTCAGGTACAAAAATAGAACATGTCACAATCAAATGTACTAGCACATTAGTGCTTCACATCCATAGCTCAGATTTAACTACTATCTAACAAGATTCAGTTGTTACCTCAAATTAGAGCACATCCAGGTAGCCAGCCCTGCCTCTTCTCCCAAAGAAGCAGTGGCCTCCGCCGCGCCATGTGACATCCATCGTTCCGAGCAACACGGGGAAAGCCTGACGTTGACTCCTGTAATGGACGTCGTCGACGGACCCTGGCACCAGCGGCGGCGGTAGGACTTCGATTGATGGATTGACCACTTATTTGACATGCACGAACACTTGATACAGGTACATCCCTAACGTGGTCCGCGGCGGCCTTGGTGGCGACAAATAGTATAACCCCGGTTCCTGCACCGGTATCTCAACACCAATCACCTTCGGTATGGTGGACGGCTTCTTCATCCATGCCATAACCATCAGAGCCCAACCGTCTGGAGGAACAAACATACTTAAGAGCTCACCTCCAAGGTCGTTGATAAGCTCATTCATGGACTCGTTGTTCCAAGCACGTCGAGGCATGCGGTGGAAGGTAAGCTTTGTTAAAACCTCAAGATTAGAGGGCACCAGGCCCCATCCTGGGTGCCACCAATCAAAGCTCACCAGCGCGCCATCGCAGAACAAACGCCGGGAAGATTCAACACATGACTACAGTCGAAAGTTTTCCGGAACCAGACGAAGAAATCATCCGATGGCGTTTAGACTTCGACAAGCAAGTCACTTATTTAGATGATGTGTGCAATGCCAAGAGCTTTGACAAGGTCGTCCGGCGAGACGGGAGGCCGGTCGCTGTTGATGGTTACCATCAGCACTTTGCCGACAAACTGGTCATCAAGCGCCGCCATGCCACTGTTGAGCGATAGCATGCAGCGCTCGAAGGCAGGTAGGACCTCAGGATCTCCAGCTCAAAGATCCATGTTGACCGGCGACATGATAGTGCGCTTGAGTACAAGGAGTATAGGAGGGGGATTTGGGGGAATTGGAGTAGGAATCAAGATTCCAGAGGTGGGGGAGGGGCGGGATATTGGGGATGAAAAGGTAGCATGAATTTCGAAGATGCGCCAATATGCTCTCGGCGCGCAAGCACAAGAAAACACCGGTGGCGCCCACATTTCGGCTGAGTCCTTATTCTTTCTTTTTTTGAGAGCCCAACCTTTTTAGGATCTTTTGAGAGCCCGGTTTGAGAGTCATAATTGACATGTTTGGCATTGCGTTACTACTCGGCCCATCAACGACACCTCACTGGCCCAAACAAGTGTACATCATCGAAAAGACACTAAGCTCAAATTATAACTTGAAAAAGGAGATATATACTCTGAACACTGGAGAATGGTGATGCCCTCATTTAGCCAACCAGCAGTTCGAGACAATAAATAGTTCGAAACAATGATATATACAACATTCAAACACTGACTAGTGACTACTACAGACATAAACATCAAGACATGATAGTTCATAAGAAGTCTTACTACACCACTAAAATGCACCCACCTGCAGCGCTCAGACTCTTATGATCCAGACGAGAATGACATTCTAAATAGAGGAAACTATTACATAGTAAGAGTTACATAGACGAGGATGACCAAATGACAAGGAATATACATAACAAAAGAGAGAACTGCCCATCCAGAACAAGCAGCGAAGACAACAAGTCATTCGAAGAGGGATGATCCAACACCATCATAATTTGTAGCTCCGCTTCAGCGACCAGTGATCCAGAGACACCGGTACTCCACCCTTTCGATGCAACAACCCAATTACCTATCAACCTGAAGGCTTGAACCACATTACTGCCTGTCGGACTTGAGAGATCCAAGGATCAAAGTTAATCCAGATGCCTTTGTCATTCTCACCTTCTTTTGGCTGCAGGCTGTATCATTGACAATCAGGGGAGTTTGCTCCCGAAGTCCTAGGGCTCGCCGTGTAGACACAATTGTCCATAGCAAACAGAGCCTCTCTGCCATCAAGGTCCTTGCCAATAGTGATCTCCTGGTTAATTGAATAATTGAGTCTGAGAAACAAAGAGTGTGAACCAAGGCTGTTTACCCGCCTCCAACTCCAAAATCTTGAAGGCCCCAACAAGCTAGTATCTGCTACCTCTTGAGCACTGCGTTAGTTTTCCCTTAAATAGGAAAGGGTGATGTAGCAAAGTAGCATAAGTATTTCCCTCAGTTTTTGAGAACCAAGGTATCAATCCAGTAGGAGACTACACGCAAGTCCCTCGTACCTACACAAACAAATAAGAACCTCGCAACCAACACGATAAAGGGGTTGTCAATCCCTTCACGGTCACTTACGAGAATGAGATCTGATAGAGATAATAATAATAAGATAAATATTTTTGGTATTCTTATGATATAGATTGAAAGTAAAGATTGCAAAATAAACGGGGCCAGAAATAGCTTGTTGACGGGAGATTAATATAAAGGAGAATAGACCCGGGGGCCATAGGTTTCACTAGTGGCTTCTCTCAAGATAGCATAAGTATTACGGTGGGTAAACAAATTACTGTCGAGCAATTGATAGAAAAGTGCATAATTATGAGAATATCTAGGCATGATCATGTATATAGGCATCACGTCCGCGATAAGTAGACCGAAATGATTCTGCATCTACTATTATTACTCCACACATCGACCACTATCCAGCATGCATCTAGGGTATTAAGTTCATAAGAACAGATTAATGCATTAGGCAAGATGACATGATGTAGAGGGATAAACTCAAGCATTATGATATAAACCCCATCTTTTTATCCTCGATGGCAACAATACAATACGTGCCTTGCTGCCCCTGCTGTCACTGGGAAAGGACACCACAAGATTGAACCCAAAGCTAAGCACTTCTCCCATTGCAAGAAAGATCAATCTAGTAGGCCAAACCAAACTGATAATTCAAAGAGACTTGCAAAGATAACCAATCATACATAAAAGATTTTAGAGAAGAATCAAATATTGTTCATAGATAAACTTGATCATAAACCCACAATTCATCGGATCTCGACAAACACACCGCAAAAAGAGTTACATCAAATAGATCTCCAAGAAGATCGAGGAGAACATTGTATTGAGATCCAAAGAAAGAGAAGAAGCCATTTAGCTAATAACTATGGACCCGAAGGTCTGAAGTAAACTACTCACACATCATCGGAGGGGCCATGGAGTTGATGTAGAGGCCCTCCATGATCGATTCCCCCTCCGACGGAGCTCCGGAAAAGGCCCCAAGATGGGATCTCTTGGGCACAAAAGGTTGCAGCAGTGGAAATAGGGCTTCGTGGTGCTCCTGGATGTTTTCGGGGTATATGAATATATATAGGAGGAAGAAGTAGGTCGGTGGAGCCACGAGGGGGAGGGCGCGCCCAGGGGGGTAGGCACGCCCCCTTCCTCCTGGCCTCCTCGTTGGTTGCTTGACGTCCATTCCAAGTTCCCTAGATCATGTTTGTTCCAAAAATAACTCTCCCGAAGGTTTTATTCCGTTTGGAGTTCGTTTGATATTCCTTTTATGCGAAACACTGAAATAGGCAAAAAAACAACAATTTACACTGGGCCTTGGGTTAGTAGGTTAGTCCAAAAAATAATATAAAAGTGTATAAATAAGCCCATTAACATCCAAAACAGATAATATAATAGCATGGAACAATAAAAAATTATAGATGCGTTGGAGACGTATCAAGCATCCCCAAACTTAATTCCTGCTCATCCTCGAGTAGGTAAATGATAAAAACAGAATTTTTGATGTGGAATGCTACCTAGCATAATTCTCAATGTAATTTTCTTTATTGTGGCATCAATATTCAGATCCGAAAGATTCAAGACAAAAGTTTGACATAAAAATAATAATACTTCAAGCATACTAACTAAGCAATCATGTCTTCTCAAAATAACATGGCAAAAGAAAGTTCATCCCTACAAAATCATATAGTTTGGTCATGCTCCATTTTCGTCACACAAGAATGCTCTCATCTTGCACAACCCCGATGACAAGCCAAGCAATTGTTTCATACTTTAGTAATCTCAAACTTCTTTCAACTTTCATGCAATACATGAGCGTGAGCCATGGATATAGCACGATGGTTGGAATAGAAATAATGATAGAGGGTTATGTGGAGAAGACAAAAAAGGAGAAAGCCCATTGTTGGAATATACAAGCCAAATTCTATAATGAAAAATTTATGTCAATGCAAGGAGTAGGGATTGCCATGCAATGGATGAGGCTAATCAACGGGCTAGGGAGATGCCCATCAATTTATGTCAATGCAAGGAGTAGGGATTGCCATGCAACGGATGCACTAGAGCTATAAATGTATGAAAGCTCAACAAAAGAAACTAAGTGGGTGTGCATCCCACTTGCTTGCTCACGAAGACCTAGGGCATTTGAGGAAGCCCATTGTTGGAATATACAAGCCAAATTCTATAATGAAAAATTCCCACTAGTATATGAAAGTGACAAAATAAGAGACTCTCTATTATAAAGATCATGGTGCTACTTTGAAGCACAAGTATGGAAAAAGAGGATTGTAGCATTGTCCCTTTTTGTTTCTTTTCTTTTTATCTTTTCTTTTTTCCTTTTTTTCGGGCCTTCCTTTTTTGTTTGTCATTTCTCTTTTTTGGACAATGCTCTATTAATGATGATCATCACACTTCTATCTATTTACAACTCAATGATTACAACTCGATACTAGAACAAAATATGACTCTATATGAATGCCTCCGGCGATGTACAGGGAAGGGCAATGAATCAAGAGTGACATGTATGAAAAATTATGCGTGGTGGCTTTACCACAAATACGATGTCAACTACATGATCATGCAAAGCAATATGACAATGATGAAGCGTGTAATAAATGAAACGGTGGAAAGTTGCATGGCAATACATCTCGGAATGGCTATGAAAATGCCATAATAGGTAGGTATGGTGGCTGTTTTGAGGAAGATATAAGGAGGTTTATGTGTGATAGAGCGTATTATATCACGGGATTTGGATGCACCGGCGAAGTTTGCACCAACTCTCAAGGTGATAAAGGGCAATGCACGGTACTGAAGAGGCTAGCAATGATGGAAGGATGAGAGTGCGTATAATCCATGGACTCAACATTAGTCATAAAGAACTCACATACCTATTGCAAAAATCTACAAGTCATCAAAAACCAAGCACTACGCGCATGCTCCTAGGGGAATAGATTGGTAGGAAAAGACCGTCGCTCGTCCCCGACCGCCACTCATAAGGAAGACAATCTAAGAACACCTCATGTTTCAAATTTGTTACACAACGGTTACCATACGTGCATGCTACGGGACTTGCAAACTTCAACACAAGTATTTCTCAAATTCACAATTACTCAACTATCACACTCTAATATCACCACCTTTATATCTCAAAACAATTATCAAGTATCAAACTTCTCATAGTATTCAACGCACTTTCTATGATAGTTTTTATTATACCCATCTTGAATGCCTATCATATTAGGACTAGTTTCATAACCAAAGAAAATTACCATGCTGTTCTAAATGACTCTCAAAATAATATAAATGAAGCATGAGAGATCAATAATTTCTATAAAATAAAACCACCACCGTGCTCTAAAAGATATAAGTGAAGCACTAGAGCAAAATTATCTAGCTCAAAAGATATAAGTGAAGCACATAGAGTCTTCTAATAAATTTCCATTCATGCGTGTCTCTCCCAAAAGGTGTGTATAGCAAGGATGATTGTGGCAAACTAAAAAGCAAAGACTCAAATCATACAAGACACTCCAAGCAAAACACATATCATGTGGTGAATAAAAATATAGTCTCAAGTAAAGTTACCGATAGAATAAGACGAAAGAGGGAATGCCTTCCGGGGCATCCCCGAGCTTAGGCTTTTGGTTGTCCTTGAATTTTAAGTTGGTGTGCCATGGGCATCCCCAAGCTTAGGCATCCCCATGGGTAGTCTCCGCCGGTCAATTTTCGTCCCACCATTTTCGTCCGGTTTTTTTTCGTAGGTTAACCTTGGTAGATTTTTCGCCGCTCGATCCAACTCCTCCCTCTCCCTCGGTCTCGCCTCTCCTATGGTTCGCCGCCCGCCGCCGTACCCCGCCGCCCTGCTCCGCTGTTGCCCCTCCCTCCGCCTGCCTCGTCCCTGCTCTAGGGTTCGCCGCCCGCCGGAGCCCCCCGCCGCCCTGCTCCGCTGTTGCCCCTCCCTCCGCCTGCCTCTCCCCCTCCCCTACACTCACCCCTGCCCGATCTGGATCTGGATGAGGCGTTGCCTCCCGTTCCTCTCATCGCGTCCCTTCTGCCAGCCATGGAAGAGGGGAGGAAGAAGCTTCTCTGTAGAATCAGCCGATCGAGCGGGCTCCTGATGTTGGCTTGCGAGAATGCGGCAGATCTCGTCGATGCTGCAGGGCCTGGCCCGTTCCATGTCTCTGGGAAAGGATAGGAAGATGGAGGAGGAGCACCAGGGGACGGTGCTGCGGTCGTCGGGGACACTCTGGGGCGAGGGCTCCGAGACGTTCGCTGCCGCGTGCTGGACGTACAAGCACCAGCACCACCGCTGGCCGTTTCCTCCATACTGACAGATCGCCGTGTTGCTATCCTTGTATGTTGTAGCCAGGAGGAGAGGTAGGCGCGGTGCCGCTCATGGCCGTGGCGTCGTGCTTGTGGTAGTGGTGAATTGGAGAGAACGGCCTCCTATCTATGCACGTCCATCTACTGCGGGCTTTCCCTCTTCCAGCAACATCATGTCTCAGTTTGCCGCCGCCATTCATCCGGATGGCCCTGGACATACATACCAGCACCACACCCTTCCTCCTGTTGCTGGGGACGCAGCTATCATCGGTCCTCTGTTGTCAGCAGCCCGGACGTACAAGCCGTCGAAGCTGACGTTCCTTTGCACAGGCTGCACAGACGGGTGTACAAGTTGTTGCTTCTGTTCATCCACGCGCCAGTGACTCACATACGTTGCTAGCTTTTGTTACTTGGTCCATCCCTAGGAAGCAATAAGATTACTTCGGTATGCATATACACGTTGCTAGCTACGTGCAGGGTATCTCAAGTTCACAAATATTTATGAGATTGTTTTACTAGCTTTTGTTATTATTTGGCCCTTTAGTATGCAGATTGATCTCAACATTCATAAGAATCTTCAAAAAAAAGGAGATGAAAATACTTCAAGTAGTTCTGAGTGGAGATCATTTGATAGCATTTTGTTGTAGCATCTACAGAAGACCTTTTCATTTCATTTTACCGAGAAACGCTGGAGGGTTCATGTTTTCCTTATCCAGGACATTTTGAAGGTTCCTGATGCATTCTTACAAGAAGCAACAATCCAGAGGTTAGTCAATCTTTGTCGGGATTTTTCATTTCTAAAGGTACACTAGCGACTATTGTATCAATATAATCCTCCATGCTAAAAACACTCATTCTAGATTGCGTGAGCTTGTCATACCATTTTTTGTAAAGACAAAAAAATAATTTATACTCCACAACTTGATGCATTGTTGTTGCATCAACATTTCCGGAATTAGCAAGTCAATTTTTTAGGTGTATGTTTGCTAAATTGGTGAACACAGTTGGTCTCTTTAATCAGGAAAAAAATAGCATGATTCTCTAAGCTACATGAATTACTCTTCAGCGGCATTTCATATCAGTGGTGTGTGACTTGCTATACTGCCTATGTGTGTGTATTGAAGTTTTCTTCTTTTGAATATGTAGGTAATTAGTGAAATGATAAGAGGGTCAATTAATGGTGTTCAATTTTTCCTTCAAGCAAACAGTTTGTACCCAAATACAATACTATTCAGTATCATCCTGAAACCAATATCTCAAAGATTCATTCTTTATGAATTCGAGCCTTGGCAAACCACTCCCATTACAAGGTCCCATAAACATGCTGGTTTTGTATGTCGATATTCAAATTAATTGGGCAAAAAATAGATATATTTACTCTGATATTTTTACATATTCAGGTGAATAGCATCCTGTTTTTACTTCAAATAATTAACAAAAAATTAAAGATCGTGATTATGTTGTTTATTAAATTCCTCTTGCATTATCTTTGATGAAAAGTATATTATCTGTCAGCAACGATATGTTAATATGGGAAAAGGAAAGTCAAAATATGTTATCTCAGGCCAATATTCTGAAATTAGTGAAGCCCTATAGTATTTACTGGATTGATCGCGACACTGCTCATATTTTTTGGTACTTTAATATCTGGAATATTTCTTTTAATCATGAGCCGAGGAGATGATGGGTTGCAGGCACGCGCCCCGTCCTTCTCTTGTTTAAGGTTTGGCGAATGCATTAAGTTTGGAGAGGAAACTAACATGAATGACCAGGCGATCTTTTTTCTGACCTTTTTCTCCCTTTCTAATTACTCCTCTCATTTCCTCTATTCTTCTTAGCCATCTACTTTTCTATCGCCATATTGATCTCTAAACTCACTTCATCTTTTTTCTTCCAATTCATCCGATTGTTGTGTTCCAAGCACACATGTCATAAAGCATCACCTCCTGCTTGTTCGAACATGTTTGATGTACTTACATATTAACATGTTTGATGTACTTACACATTAACAAAACTGATCAGTAACATTCATGCCGAATTATTTGGGTTTGGTCCTCTGCTTTTTTACTGTTTATTTATTGATGAAGATAGCAGATGTTCATGTTTTTAAATATAGTTACATGTGTTTGTACCAAAAAAATATAGTTACATGCGCTTCCAGTTGGTAGAGATCAAAAAATTAACTCACTGATGCAAGGAAAAAGAGCTCTTTTATAGACACTGCCAGCAGTGGATACATGGTGAGCCTTTCTGAATGTGTTTTATGAAATAAGGCTAATTTAAGGTCATTTTTTTGTTGGATAAAAAACAGACAGTTGGTTATTGGGTTATTCGTGTTTGTTCTCAATTTCTCATGTCGCTCTCTTCTCTGTCCAGGGATACGGGTGCCAGGACGACACCATCTTCTGCGTCGTCTGCCTTCCTCTCCTCCAGCGGGAGAGGCCCATGCCTTCCTCTCCTCCTGCGTGGTGGAAGATGGCCGCAGTTAACGGCGCTCCTGCGAGCGGGGGACACGAGTGCGGTGCAGACAGTGACCAGGTGTGACGAGACAGCCGCCGGCCGCCTGTGGGCGGTTCTTTCACGTGCTGTAGACCGTGCCATTCTATGACGAGGATGTGTTCCAGGTGAGCATTCTGTGAAATGGTTACCTGCTTCACGAAATGCATTCATAAGTAGCGCTTTTCTTGTTAGATCATCATAAAATTCTGGATCTTACATTTGATACCATGTTTATTTTATGAAATTGCCATCTCATTCACATGCCAGACTGATCCACTAGCCAAAAATGTAACAGGAAATGGAAACAAATGAAACTGGATGCTCATCATGTATTTCATGAAGAAATTTGCATGTCTGGGGCATGTCTCCGTATAAAAGGCCGATCTCTGCACAACAGTAGTTTCTTCAGGTTATGGTGTCCGATTTTTTTCATCTCATTTTGCCATGCACTAGATTACATGGTTAATACTGTCACTATGCAATAACTGGGAAGATTATGGAGGGAAGGGACAATATGTAAGATGGGGCAAGGAGGCTGGTGTAGATCTTGCTTCTCATGATGACTTCATATCTGATGCAACACTTCAGAGCTACTACAAAAGCTTTTTTTAGGAAGCTACTACAAAGCTTTTTTTCGGAAGCTACGACAAAGCTTTTGTTCAGGTAAATTTCTAGCTTAAATGGCCATCGGAAATGGATTCCTGTTATCCGTCATGCTTGGTGACTAATGGATATCATCATATGCATAGCTATATGAAATGCTACCAGCAAACAGTTACTGTAGTTTACCAGCTCTGAATTATGTAGTCGTGTTTTCCTGTTATACCAGACTTTCAATATTGTGCATATGTTTCCTTTTCTTAGCTTGTTTTTTCAAGAGTAAACACAATCACAAATGAGGCCTACAAAGACGATCCTACCATTCTTAACTGGACGATGATCGTCGAGTCATGCTGCCCTTCACATCCATCAGGCGATACACTCTAGGTCCTTATTGCGGTCTTATTTTTGGGACTTTGAAACCATCTTCCATCACGTCTAATATTGTTGTATTTCATAATAGTAATTGTTCAGCCTTTGACTGACATATGGATGATATTTGTAATATATTTCTTTCTTCCATATTACCAGGAAATATGTCGAAGCACAGAATATATTCCATTTGCAGTGGACTACCAGAACAACACAACACATAAAAAGAGGAGTATAAGTGGAAACCTTTCTTTCTCTTTAAATTCTTGAGGACGGTAACATTATGATGAAGGTGGAACCATAGAGAGATGTGTATTTTTAATTGAGATATTTTCAGGAGTACCTTTGCAAAGCTGATATATCTTTCTTTTACAAGATATGGTTGCACTTGCTTCATCTACATAGGCCGTCTGGAATGCCATGAGGCCGGGATTGGTGTAGGAAATCTTCAAAGCTATTATATTGGTCTCCAGAAACTTGCAATACATCAATGCATTTTTATTTTTATTTTTTTGCTGACACCACAGCTACCACCTCTTCACTAAATGACAGAGGTTGCCAGCAACTGCACATGGAAAGATTGAATGTTATATTCTGTCTACTAATCAATAAGGAGGGAGATCAAATTACTGCTCTCAAATATTCACCTGATTGATTTTGAAAATAGGGTTAAAAATGGTGTTATGAATGAAGATGGATGGGGGTGAGGGCTGGGAGAAAGATGTTGTATTGCAAGAAGAAGTTGGTTAAGAAGACTGATGATTATGAGAATGAAGGACACGAACTTTTGAATTAGACCAATTGTTTGATCGATCATTTTTGTTCTCTTGAAAACGATGTATGGTCAATTTTAGTATTCTGATGTGATTGAAGAATATAGGAGGGACAAAGAGATGTGCTATTGCCAGGACAATTATGACTCTATTCAGGTATTCAGTTATGATTCTCCATGGTCATGCTTCTCCTGTTCACCTGGAAGTTTATTGATGGGAGGGAAGCCACTTCTGCTTTGATGATTTCTTGAAAGTTCAGGTTAAAACACTTTTGCTCTTAAAGTCTGTTTATCAATTCTTTGGATAACCTATGTAACGATTGGTTTTGTATGAAAACGATTGGTTTTGATTTTCATACAGCTAGGTGAATTTACGATCAGTATATACAAGTCAGGTTGTTTGCGAGAGAATTTCATTCCCTAGAATCATTGTCATTGTTGTTGCCTACAAGGTACTTGAAGAAAATGCCCGAGACATATTTTAAGGAGTATAATTCAGCACTAAGGTTATTATTACAACGATGAAATCTTTGTTGTGGTAGTTATGTCTTCAAATGCGTCGATCCCCATCGGCTTACTGAAGTAAACTTTTTTTGTCGATTTCTATTGGCTTACTGATAGCTTGTTTATTCTTTTCGAATTTTAATTCCTTGATCTTTGCCTCTGCCCATCT
Organism: Triticum aestivum; assembly: GCF_018294505.1. Classification (NCBI taxonomy): domain Eukaryota; kingdom Viridiplantae; phylum Streptophyta; class Magnoliopsida; order Poales; family Poaceae; genus Triticum; species Triticum aestivum. Next base: position 520,648,153 of record NC_057809.1, on the reverse strand, counting down.
CCATATCACACAGAAGGTGCTCAGTGCAATGCATCATGCAGTGATTCCATGATAGCTACTCCCTCCGTTCCGAATTACTTGTCTTAGATTTGTCTAGATACGGATGCATCTAAACTCAGTATCTAGACAAATCTAAGACAAGTAATTCGGAATGGAGGGAGTAGGAATTAGGAACTGCCCATCATTTGTATGTTTCTACAATTTTCCTGCTTGTTGGAACATGTTTGATGTACTTACACATTAACAAAAATGATCTATAACATTCATGAAAATATTTGGGTTTGGTCCTCTGCTTTTTTGCTGTTTATTTACTCATGAAGATAGCAGATGTCCCTGTTTTTAAATATAGTTATTTGTGCTTCCAGTTGGTAGAGATCAAAGTATTAACTCGCCGATGTAGGGAAAAAGAGCTCTTTTATAGACACTACTAGCAGTGGATACAGGGTGATCCGTTTTGAAATTGTTTCATAGAATAACTCCCGTATAAGGTTTGGTCTTTTGGGTATACAATCCTTTCTTGAGATGAGCATTGGCAGCTCACATAAGTATACAGTAGTATATTTGACAGATGATGATGATCATTGGCAGCTCAGATAAGTATACAGTAGCATATTTGACAGATGAGCATTTTCAACTCTTCTAAATCTATGTTTACCACTTAACAATGAACTATGTAATTTAATCAATAGACTCACTTCAGTTGCCATGCTAACTGAAAATCTATATGTCAAATGATGCGACTGTCAAGTGGAAGTTACTTATATTTTCTTACGTCACCTAAGTTTCTTTTTAGCAAGCTTATTTAAGTGCGGCCAAAGTGTACTCTGTTTTTTAGATAATCTCCATGTTTTCTATTGAGATCAGAGAGCAGCTGAAGTAGTGATGGGACTATACCATTTTTAGGTTCTGAAGGCAAAGCTTCTTACAGAGTTAGTCACATTTGTCAGTTCTGTGAGTAGAAGAAATCTTGATAGCTTGTTGCTTCTGCTCAGTGTGCTTGGTGCATAAATTGATTGCTTGCTGCAAATGTTGTTTAGTGTCCTATTTCATGGTGGCTGCGGATGCTATATATTTGGAGATTTTGTTGCCGGTATTTGGAGTGCTAGGAGAGTTTCTAAACTACTTTCACGGCATCATAGATAGGATAGTGAACCAATGTGACATATGTATAACATTTCATGTGAGATTCTTTGCAGCAAACTGCATGAGCAAGCGGTCCATAAGTATCGTGTGAAAGAGAGAGGACGCCATGGTAAAGATGAGGTGAGCATTATCCGGTTTAAAGGAGAAGGCCCCAGCGAGAAATGTCCTGCTAAGATGGGAAATTGAGCGGTAAGGCAGGAAAGGGAAGTGTGCATCGTGGGGTGGGGTTTTCGTGTTGGGACCGTATGTTGGGATAACATATGGGTTGGATTTGGGGGCGTCCGGAGTATCCATACGGTTAAATTTTGGGGAGCTCGCTTTATGTCCTAACATGTTCGGACGTATGAGGGAGAAATCAGATTTAACCTTGGATATGACCATTTGTGTGATTTATTTGTATGGATCGTAGCCCGTAGCAACGCACGGGCGTTCTACTAGTAATATGTAGGTTTCGAATACTTCTATAATCCCGAAAATTCTAAAATAAATTTCTGGACATGCGGAATTTATTTACACTCTCCAGTAAAAAATGGCAGCAAATCTCGTGAGCGCTAAAATTTCTGTTTTTTACAGCAAGATCGCAAAGACTTTCCCCAAGTCTTCCCAAAGGTTCTACTTGGCACAAACACTAATTAAAAGCATAAAACCACATATAAACAGATCCTAGATGAATTATTTATTACTAAACAGAACTAAAAAGCAAGGAACAAAAATAAAATTGGATTGCCTCCCAACAAGCGCTATCGTTTAACGCCCCTAACTAGGCATAAAAGCAAGAGTAGATCTAGGTATTATCGTCTTTGGTATGCAATCCATAAGTGCCTCTCATAATAGATTCATAAGGTAATTTAATTTTCTTTCTACGAAATTGTTCCATGCCTTTCCTTAACGTAAATTGGAATCTAATATTCCCTTCCTTCATATCAATAATTGCACCAATCATTCTAAGGAAAGGCCTACCAAGAATAATAGGACATGTAGGATTGCAATCAATATCAAGAACAATGAAATCTACGGGCACATAATTCCTATTTGCAACAATAAGAACATTATTAATACTTCCCATAGGTTTCTTAATAGCAAAATCCGCGAGGTGCAAATTTAAAGAACAATCATCAAATTCATGGAAACCTAACACATCACACAAATTTTTTGGAATCGTGGAAACGCTAGCACCCAAATCACATAAAGCATAGCATTCATGATCTTTAATCTTAATTTTGAAGGAAATATGCCCTAGAGGCAATAATAAAGTTATTATTTATTTCCTTATATCATGATAAAAGTTTATTATTCATGCTAGAATTGTATTAACAGGAAACATAATACATGTGTGAATACATAGACAAACAGAGTGTCACTAGTATGCCTCTACTTGACTAGCTCGTTAATCAAAGATGGTTATGTTTCCTAACCATGGACAAAGAGTTGTCATTTGATTAACGGGATCACATCATTAGTTGAATGATCTGATTGACATGACCCATTCCATTAGCTTAGCACCCGATCATTTAGTATGTTGCTATTGCTTTCTTCATGACTTATACATGTTCCTATGACTATGAGATTATGCAACTCCCGTTTGCCGGAGGAACACTTTGTGTGCTACCAAACGTCACAACGTAACTGGGTGATTATAAAGGAGCTCTACAGGTGTCTCCAAAGGTACATGTTGGGTTGGCGTATTTCGAGATTAGGATTTTTCACTCCGGTTGTCGGAGAGGTATCTCTGGGCCCTCTCGGTAATGCACATCACTGAAGCCTTGCAAGCATTGCAACTAATGAGTTAGTTGCGGGATGATGTATTACGGAACGAGTAAAGAGACTTGCCGGTAACGAGATTGAACTAGGTATGGGATACCGACGATCGAATCTCGGGCAAGTAACATATCAATGACAAAGGGAACAACGTATGTTGTTATGCGGTCTGACCGATAAAAGATCTTTGTAGAATATGTAGGAGCCAATATGAGCATCCAGGTTCCGCTATTGGTTATTGAACGGAGACATGTCTCGGTCATGTCTACGTTGTTCTCGAACCCGTAGGGTCCGCACGCTTAAGGTTACGATGATAGTTATATTATGAGTTTATGCATTTTGATGTACCGAAGGTTGTTCGGAGTCCCGGATGTGATCACGGACATGACGAGGAGTCTCGAAAGGGTCGAGACATAAAGATTGATATATTGGAAGCCTATGTTTGGATATCGGAAGTGTTCCGAGTGAAATTAGGATTTTACCGGAGTACCGGGAGGTTACCGGAACCCCCCAGGACGTATATGGGCCTTAGTGGGCCTTAGTGGAAGAGAGGAGAGGTGGCCAGAGATGGACCGCGCGCCCCTCCCCCCTTGGTCCGAATAGGACAAGGAGAGGGGGCCGGCCCCCCTTCCTCCTCTCTCTCCTCTTCCCCCCCTCCGCGAATCCTATTCCAACTAGGAAAGGGGGGGGGGAGTCCTACTCCCAGAAGGAGTAGGACTCCTCTTGGCGCACCACCTCTTGGCCGGCTAGCCCCCCCTTTGAGCCTTTATATACGGAGGCACGGGGCACCCCTAGAGACACAAGTTGATCCACGTGATCATATTCTTAGCCGTGTGCGGTGCCCCCTTCCACCATAGTCCTCGATAATATTGTAGCGGTGCTTAGGCGAAGCCCTGCAACAGTAGTACATCAAGATCGTCACCACGCCGTCGTGCTGACGGAACTCTTCCCCGACACTTTGCTGGATCGGAGTCCGGGGATCGTCATCGAGCTGAACGTGTGCTAGAACTCGGAGGTGCCGTAGTTTCAGTGCTTGATCGGTCGGGCCGTGGAGACGTACGACTACATCAACCAAGTTAACGCTTCCGTTGTCGATCTACAAGGGTACGTAGATCACACTCTCCCCCTCTCGTTGCTATGCATCACCATGATCTTGCATGTGCGTAGGATTTTTTTTGAAATTACTACGAAACCCAACAGTGGCATCCGAGCCTAGGTTTTATGTGTTGATGTTATATGCACGAGTAGAACACAAGTGAGTTGTGGGCGATATAAGTCATACTACTTACCAGCATGTCATACTTTGGTTCGGCGGTATTGTTGGACGAAGCGGCCCGGACCGACATTACGCGCACGCTTATGCGAGACTGATTCTCCCGGCGTGCTTTGCACAAAGGTGGCTAGCGGGTGACAGTTTCTCCAACTTTAGTTGAACCGAGTGTGGCTACGCCCGGTCCTTGCGAAGGTTAAAACATCACCAACTTGACAAACTATCGTTGTGGTTTTGATGCGTAGGTAAGATTGGTTCTTGCTTAAGCCCGTAGCAGCCACGTAAAACTTGCAACAACAAAGTAGAGGACGTCTAACTTGTTTTTGCAGGGCATGTTGTGATGTGATATGGTCAAGACATGATGCTAAATTGTATTGTATGAAATGATCATGTTTTGTAACCGAGTTATCGGCAACTGGCAGGAGCCATATGGTTGTCGCTTTATTGTATGCAATGCAATCGTGCTGTAATGCTTTACTTTATCACTAAGCGGTAGCGATAGTCGTGGAAGCATGAGATTGACGAGATGACAACAATGCTACGATGGAGATCAAGGTGTCGCGCCGGTGACAATGGTGATCACGACGGTGCTTCGAGGATGGAGATCACAAGCACAAGATGATGATGGCCATATCATATCACTTATATTGATTGCATGTGATGTTTATCTTTTATGCATCTTATCTTGCTTTCATTGACGGTAGCATTATAAGATGATCTCTCACTAATTATCAAGAAGTGTTCTCCCTGAGTATGCACCGTTGCGAAAGTTCTTCGTGCTGAGACACCACGTGATGATCGGGTGTGATAGGCTCTACGTTCAAATACAACGGGTGCAAAACAGTTGCACACGCGGAATACTCAGGTTATACTTGACGAGCCAAGCATATACAGATATGGCCTCGGAACACGGAGACCGAAAGGTCGAGCGTGAATCATATAGTAGATATGATCAACATAGTGATGTTCACCAATGAAACTACTCCATCTCACGTGATGATCGGACATGGTTTAGTTGACTTGGATCACGTAATCACTTAGATGATTAGAGGGATGTCTATCTAAGTGGGAGTTCTTAAGTAATATGATTAATTGAACTTAAATTTATCATGAACTTAGTCCTGGTAGTATTTTGCAAATTATGTTATAGATCAATAGCTCGCGTTGTTGCTTCCCTGTGTTTATTTTGATATGTTCCTAGAGAAAATTGTGTTGAAAGATGTTAGTAGCAATGATGCGGATTGGATCCGTGATCTGAGGTTTATCCTCATTGCTGCACAGAAGAATTATGTCCTTGATGCACCGCTAGGTGACAGACCTATTGCAGGAGTAGATGCAGACGTTATGAACGTTTGGCTAGCTCAATATGATGACTACTTGATAGTTTAGTGCACCATACTTAAATGGCTTAGAATCGGGACTTCAAAGACGTTTTGAACGTCATGGACCATATGAGATGTTTCAGGAGTTGAAGTTAATATTTCAAGCAAATACCCGAGTTGAGAGATATGAAGTCTCCAACAAGTTCTATAGCTAAAAGATGGAGGAGAATCGCTCAACTAGTGAGCATGTGCTCAGATTGTCTGGGTACTACAACCGCTTGAATCAAGTGGGAGTTAATCTTCCAGATAAGATAGTGATTGACAGAATTCTCTAGTCACCATCACCAAGTTAGTAGAACTTCGTGATGAACTATGATATGCAAGGGATAACGGAAATGATTCCCAAGCTCTTCGTAATGCGGAAATTAACGAAGGTAGAAATCGAGAAAAACATCAAGTGTTGATGGTAGACAAGACCACTAGTTTCAAGAAAAGGGCAGAGGGAAGAAGGGGAACTTCAAGCAGAACAACAAGCAAGTTGCTGCTCAAGTGAAGAAGCCCAAGTCTGGTCCTAAGCCTGAGACTAAGTGTTTCTACTGCAAAGGGACTGGTCACTGGAAGCGGAACTACCCCAAGTGATTGGCAGATAAGAAGGATGGCAAAGTGAACATAAGTATATTTGATATACATGTTATTGATGTGTACTTTACTAGTGTTTATAGCAACCCCTCAGTATTTGATACTAGTTCAGTTGCTAAGATTAGTAACTCGAAACGGGAATTGCAGAATAAACGGAGACTAGTTAAGGGTGAAGTGACGATGTGTGTTGGAAGTGGTTCCAAGATTGATATGATCATCATCGCACACTCCCTATACTTTCGGGATTAGTGTTGAACCTGAATAAGTGTTACTTGGTGTTTGCATTGAGCATGAATATGATTTGATCATGTTTATTGTAATACGGTTATTCATTTAAGTAAGAGAATAAATTGTTGTTCTGTTTACATGAATAAAACCTTATATGGTTACACACCCAATGAAAATAGTTTGTTGGATCTCGATCGTAGTAATACACATAATCATAATATTGAAACCAAAAGATGCAAAGTTAATAATGATAGTGCAACTTATTTGTGGCACTGCTGTTTAGGTCATATTGGTGTAAAGCGCATGAAGAAACTCCATGCTGATGGGCTTTTGGAATCACTTGATTATGAATCAGTTGATGCTTGCGAACCATGCCTCATGGGCAAGATGACTAAGACTCTGTTCTTCGGAACAATGGAGCGAGCAACAAATTTGTTGGAAATCATACATACTGATGTATGTGGTCCGATGAATATTGAGACTCGCGACAAGTATCATTATTTTCTGATCTTCACAGATGATTTGAGCAGATATGAGTATATCTACTTGATGAAACATAAGTCTGAAACATTTGAAAAGTTCAAAGAATTTCAGAGTGAAGTGGAAAATCATCATAACAAGAAAATAAAGTTTCTACGATCTGATCGTGGAGAAGAGTATTTGAGTTATGAGTTTGGTCTTCAGTTAAAACAATGTGAAATAGTTTCACTACTCACGCCACCTGGAACACCACAACATAATGGTGTGTCCGAACGTCATAACCGTACTTTATTAGATATGGTGCGACCTATGATGTCTCTTACTGATCTACCACTATCGTTTTGGGGTTATGCATTAAAGACAGCTGCATTCACGTTTAAAAGGGCACCATCTAAGTCCGTTGAGACGACACAATCTGAACCGTGGTTTGGCAAGAAACCAAAGTTGTCGTTTCTTAAAGTTTGGAATTGTGATGCTTATATAAAAAAGTTTCATCCTGATAAGCTCAAACCCAGATCGGAGAAATATGTCTTCATAGGATACCCAAAGGAGACTATTGGGTACACCTTCTATCACAGATCCGAAGGCAAGACATTCGTTGCTAAGAATGGATCCTTTCTAGAGAAGGAGTTTCTCTGAAAGAAGTGAGTGGGAGGAAAGTAGAAAACTTGGTAAGGTAATTGTACCATCTCCCTTATTGGAAAGTAGTTCATCAAAGAAATCTGTTCTTGTGACTACTACACCAATTAGTGAGGAAGCTAATGATGATGATCATGTAACTTCAGATCAAGTTACTACCGAATCTCGTAGGTAAACCAGAGTGAGATCCGCACCAGAGTGGTACGGTAATCCTGTTCTGGAAGTCATGTTACTAGACCATGACGAACTTGCGAACTATGAAGAAGCGATGGTGAGCCCAGATTCCGCAAAATGGCTTGAGGCCATGAAATCTGAGATGGGATCCATGTATGAGCACAAAGTATGGACTTTGGTTGACTTGCCCGATGATCGGCAAGCCATAGAAAATAAATGGATCTTCAAGAGGAAGACGGACGCTGATAGTAGTGTTACTATCTACAAAGCTAGAATTGTCGCAAAAGGTTTTCGACAAAGTTCAAGATGTTGACTACGATGAGATTTTCTCACTTGTATCGATGCTTAAAAGTCTGTCCAAATCATGTTAGCAATTGCCGCATTTTATGAAATCTGGCAAATGGATAACAAAACTGCAATCCTTAATGGATTTCTTAAAGAAAGAGTTGTATATGATGCAACCAGAAGGTTTTGTCAATCCTAAAGGTGCTAACAAAATAAGCAAGCTCCAGCGATCCATCTATGGACTGGTGCAAGCATCTCGGAGTTGGAATAAACGCTTTGATAGTATGATCAAAGCATATAGATTTATACAGACTTGCGGTGAAGTCTGTATTTACAAGAAAGTGAGTGGGAGCACTACAACATTTCTGATAAGTATATGTGAATGACATATTGTTGATCGGAAATAATGTAGAATTATTCTGCAAATCATAAAGGAGTGTTTGAAAGGAGTTTTTTCAAAGAAAGACCTCGGTGAAGCTGCTTACATATTGAGCATCAAGATCTATAGAGATAGATCAAGACGCTTGATAAGTTTTTTTTCAATGAGTACATACCTTGACAAGATTTTGAAGTAGTTCAAAATGGAACAGTCATAGAAAGGGTTCTTACCTGTGTTACAAGGTATGAAATTGAGTAAGACTCAAAGCCCGACCACGGCAGAAGATAGAAAGAGAATGAAAGTCATTCCCTATGCCTCAGCCATAGGTTCTATAAGTATGCCATGCTGTGTACTAGATCTATTGTATACCCTACACTGATTTTGGCAAGGGAGTACAATAGTGATCTAGGAGTAGATCACTGGACAGCGGTCAAAATTATCCTTAGTGGAATAAGGATATGTTTCTCGATTATGGAGGTGACAAAAGGTTCGTCGTAAAGAGTTACATCGATGCAAGTTTTGACACTGATCTAGATAACTTTAAGTCTCAATCTGGATACATATTGAAAGTGGGAGCAATTAGCTAGAGTAGCTTCGTGCAGAGCATTGTTGACATAGATATTTGCAAAATACATACGGATCTGAATATGGCAGACCCGTTGACTAAAATTCTCTCACAAGCAAAACATGATCACACCTTAGTACTCTTTGGGTGTTAATCACATAGCGATGTGAACTAGATTACTGAATCTAGTAAACCCTTTGGGTGTTGGTCACATGGCAATGTGAACTATGGGTGTTAATCACATGATGATGTGAACTATCGATGTTAATCACATGGTGATGTGATCTAGATTATTGACTCTAGTGCAAGTGGGAGACTGAAGGAAATATGCCCTAGAGGCAATAATAAAGTTATTATTTATTTCCTTATATCATGATAAAAGTTTATTATTCATGCTAGAATTGTATTAACAGGAAACATAATACATGTGTGAATACATAGACAAACAGAGTGTCACTAGTATGCCTCTACTTGACTAGCTTGTTAATCAAAGATGGTTATGTTTCCTAACCATGGAGAAAGAGTTGTCATTTGATTAACGGGATCATATCATAGTTGAATGATTTGATTGACATGACCCATTCCATTAGCTTAGCACCCGATCGTTTAGTATGTTGCTATTGCTTTCTTCATGACTTATACATGTTCCTATGACTATGAGATTATGCAACTCCCGTTTGCCGGAGGAACACTTTGTGTGCTACCAAACGTCACAACATAACTGGGTGATTATAAAGGAGCTCTACAGGTGTCTCCAAAGGTACATGTTGGGTTGGCGTATTTCGAGATTAGGATTTTTCACTCTGATTGTCGGAGAGGTATCTCTGGGCCCTCTCGGTAATGCACATCACTGAAGCCTTGCAAGCATTGCAACTAATGAGTTAGTTGCGGGATGATGTATTACGGAACGAGTAAAGAGACTTACCGGTAACGAGATTGAACTAGGTATGGGATACCGACGATCGAATCTCGGGCAAGTAACATACCGATGACAAAGGGAACAACGTATGTTGTTATGCGGTCTGACCGATAAAAGATCTTCGTAGAATATGTAGGAGCCAATATGAGCATCTAGGTTCCGCTATTGGTTATTGACTGGAGACGTGTCTCGGTCATGTCTACATTGTTCTCGAACCCGTAGGGTCCGCACGCTTAAGGTTACGATGATAGTTATATTATGAGTTTATGCATTTTGATGTACCGAAGGTTGTTCGGAGTCCCGGATGTGATCACGGACATGACGAGGAGTCTCGAAATGGTCGAGACATAAAGATTGATATATTGGAAGCCTATGTTTGGATATCAGAAGTGTTCCGGGTGAAATCAGGATTTTACCGGAGTACCGGGAGGTTACGGAACCCCCCGGGAAGTATATGGGCCTTAGTGGGCCTTAGTGGAAGAGAGGAGAGGTGGCCAGAGATGGGCCGCGCGCTCCTCCCCCCTTGGTCCGACTAGGACAAGGAGAGGGGGCCGGCCCCCCTTCCTCCTCTCTCTCCTCTTTTCCCCCCTCCGCGAATCATATTCCAACTAGGAAAGGGGGGGAGTCCTACTCCCGGAAGGAGTAGGACTCCTCCTGGCGCACCACCTCTTGGCCGGCCAGCCCCCCCTTTGAGCCTTTATATACGGAGGCATGGGGCACCCCTAGAGACACAAGTTGATCCACGCGATCATATTCTTAGCCGTGTGCGGTGCCCCCTTCCACCATAGTCCTCGATAATATTGTAGCGGTGCTTAGGCGAAGCCCTGCAACAGTAGTACATCAAGATCATCACCACGCCGTCGTGCTAACGGAACTCTTCCCTGACACTTTGCTGGATCGGAGTCCGGGGATCGTCATCGAGCTGAACGTGTGCTAGAACTTGGAGGTGCCGTAGTTTCGGTGCTTGATCGGTCGGGCCGTGGAGACGTACGACTACATCAACCAAGTTAACGCTTCCGTCGTCGATCTACAAGGGTACGTAGATCACACTCTCCCCCTCTTGTCGCTATGCATCACCATGATCTTGCGTGTGCGTAGGAATTTTTTTGAAATTACTACGAAACCCAACAAATTTTAATAGTAGGTTCCCACTCATCATGAAGTTTGTAGGGATAGAAACTTCCAATTCAAGCTTTTCTTCATAAGATTGCATTAAAGCATCAATGATATGCTTAGTAAAAGCTTTATTTTGACTATAAGCATGCGGAGAATTTAGCACGGATTACAACAAGGAAATACAATCTATTAAAGAACAATTATCATAATTAAATTCCTTTAAATCCAAAATACTGGGTTCATTGCTATGTAAAGTTTTGACCTCTCCAATCCCACTTTTATTAATTTTTGCATCAAGATCCAAAAACTCCGAATCATTGGGACACCTTTTAACTAAAGTTGACTCATCTCCAGTCGCATCATTATCAAGATTCATATTGCAAAACAAATATTTAATAGGAGACACATCAATCACTTTTAGATCTTCATCCTTATTATCATCAAAACTAGAAGAACACGCTTTCACAAATCAATCTTTTTTAGCACGCATCTAGCGGTTCTTTCCTTGCACTCATCAATGGAAATTCTCATAGCTTTGAGAGACTCATTGATATCATGCTTAGGTGGAATAGATCTAAGTTTCAAAGAGTCAACATCAAGAGAAATTCTATCCACGTTCCTAGCCAACTCATCAATCTTAGACAATTTTTCTTCAATCGAGGTATTGAAACTCTTTTGCAAACTAATAAATTCTTTAATATTAGATTCAAAATCAGAGGGCATCTCATTATAATTTCCATAAGAATTGTTGTAGGAATTACCATAATTATTAGAGGAATTACTAGGAAACGGCCTAGGATTAAAATTACCTCTATACGCGTTATTGCCAAAATTGTTCCTACCAACAAAATTCACATCCATAGATTCATTATTATTCTCAATCGAAGTAGACAAAGGCATATCATTAGGATTAGAATAAACACTCTTATTAGCAAAGAATTTCATAAGTTCATCCATCTTTCCACTCAGAACATTAATTTCTTCTATTGCATGCACCTTTTTACTAGTAGATCTTTCAGTGTGCCATTGAGAATAATTAACCATAATATTATCTAGGAGTTTGGTAGCTTCTCCTAAAGTGATTTCCATAAAAGTCGTGGTCGAATCTAAAATATTTCTAGAAGCAAGATTCAATCCGGCATAAATTTTTTGTATAATCATCCAAAGATTCAAACCATGTGTGGAGCAATTATGTATCATTAATTTCATCCTCTCCCATGCTTGTGCAACATGTTCATGATCAAGTTGCTTAAAACTCATAATATCGTTTCTAAGAGAGATGATCTTAGCGGGAGGAAAATACTTAGAGATAAAGCATCTTTGCACTTATTCCATGAACCGATACTGTTTTCAGGCAAAGACGAAAACCAAGTTTTAGCACGATCTCTAAGTGAACACGGAAATAACTTCAATTTAACAATATCATTATCCACGTCTTTCTTCTTTTGCATATCACACAAATCAACAAAGTTGTTTAGATGGGTAGCGGCATCTTGTAACATCCTAAATTTTCAATTTGGAATGTTATACATAGGTCATTCATGCATATCATATTTTATGGCATTTTCGTTCCGCAATCCTCGAAATCCTAAGCAACTCAAGGAACCTCAGAGAGAGTTGGGGATTTCCCGGTTTTCATATTTGATTTTCATCAAATACTGAAACGAGGATTTTTGATTTTAATTATTTTTCTCTCCGAAAAATATTTCGTATTAAAATATAAGAGAGGAGATAATATGACTTCTTCAAAATAATTGAAATATTGGAGGAAAAATATTAAAGTCATTTATTTGATTTTTATTTGATTTTATTTGGATTTTATTTGCATTAGAAAAATTGCACGTTTTCAAAAATTGCATTTTAGGGCCAAGAAAATGTTCATCTCGTTCTAAATATTTTATTTAGACGGTGAAAATTTGTTTTGTCATTTTTAGATTTTTATTTTATTTTCTAGGATTTTATTTCTGTCGGTGAAATTGTTTTTAAAAAAAAATCTCCAGCCAACTGGGCCGAAACCCAGCCGGGCCGCCGGCCCAATCGCCGCCGCCGCCTTCCTCGCGTGCGTGCGCCGCCGCCGCCGCCGACTCGGACAGGAGTCCGAGCCAGACTCCTCCTCCGCCGCGCCTTGCCCCCTCCTCCAAGCCGCCGCCCCCTCCTTATATACGCGCCGCCCCGACCCCCACCACCACAACCACCGCCTCCCCGCGCCGCCCTCGCCGCCCCCCGCAGCCA